>NW_027107888.1:317038-333825 GCF_000696795.3 Halyomorpha halys | reverse complement strand
GGATGGTTAAGGAGTTTGGAATGAAAAGACGCATATCTGTTTTGGGTCAAATCTGCAACGAATGGGATGTTAAGGTCTTTGTGAATGAGTTTATTTGTAACGTAATAAGGAGCATCAAGGATTTTTCGTATAATTTTGGATTGTAACGATTGGATGCGGGAAGAATTTGATGGTTTGGTGGAGCCCCAGAGCTCAATTGCATTTGTCCAAATTGGTCTGATTATCGTAGTGTATACTAATTTTTTGTAGTGAATGGAAAGTTTAGAGCGTTTATCGAGTAAGTGTTGTAGCAATCGGAATCTACAAGGAGTTTCTTGTCGTTTCAGTCTTGTTTGTGGATTCCAAGCAATTCTATTGTCAAGATGGAGTCCTAATTATCGAATCTGTTCAACAGGCATAAGTGGAGTATTTAGAAAGGATACAGTAGGACAAGAGGGCAGATGTTTACGACTGAGAGTAAAGTTGATCTGGTGGGATTTGTCAGGATTTATTTTGATTCTCTAGTTTTTACACCATTCTTCAATAGATGTTATGTGTGCCTGTAGTGTTTGTGATGCATTAGTTGGGTCGTTGCTTACAGAAAGTATACATGTGTATATCAGCGTATGTTGTTAGAACTGTGTTAGGATGGGTTGGGATGTCATCTTTATAAACCGTATAAAGAATGGGACCTAAGATACTACCTTGAGGAACATCGGCGGACGGAGAAAAGAGAAATGAGTAGGCTAGGTTATGACTTACTTTATAGGAGGTAGGAGCGGATTATGAGGAAATAGGAAATTCTTTAAATTTATTATAACTTTACATTAATCCACAACTATTGTTCAAATTTGTGTCTAATCGGACGAATCGTTTTTGAGTTATAGATGATACAATGGAAATACCAACATCTATGCATGCTTAATTTAAATTACTGTTGTACTGAATCAGATAAATTCGATATGGTACCAACCCGTAGAATCTTCGACAATTTTATTGAAATCGGATTGATAACGTTTCAATATGAATTTGACCACATATCAAAACATACAGAACCTCCTTAATTGATGTTTAAAATATAAAATGCCAGTAAAAACTTACAATTCTGGGGACATCATTTTTTTTTTTTTAATTTCTTACATAAATACTGTCTTTGGTAGCATTTGATAATGCAGACAGTAAGAAAATAGATAATCGAAAATCATACATCTCCTAAAAGATTTATTCCATTCATTTGAAAGATAATTAAATTCTTCACAACGCAAAAAAATAAAGAACCCTCTCTTCAGTACGGCGATACCTATGAAGCTCAAATAATTAAGGATACTGTATAAGACTTGCCCCACGTTCATCCCTAAATTATATCCGTAGATTTAAAAAAAATATGATTACAGCTTTCATAATTGTAAACTTAAAACTGAGGACAGAGGCAAGGGTGAATTTTATGCTGAGAGTGAGGAGGATGTAAAATCGTCCTAAGGAAGAATATATTTCACTAGTACATCTCTTCCGACTTTTGACTTTTTGAATTACATGTTTCGTGCTCCGACCTGCACAAACGCCTAGTCGAAACTGTTTCTGGCGGTCAAATCTTTCCCTTGACCTGACCAAGGAATATCTTGACTGTTGTGAACTAGGTGTCGGTGGAGCTCAGTATATTAATCCGGCATGTTACTAAGTTGAGGGTTCATCGTTGGTAAAAACTTATTATAAGGGGTAGTACGGTAATAAGGTAGTACATTGTTATTTAACTTTTGTATGATATCAATTGAGTTGAGATATCCGTTTCATACACCGTTGGTAAAATATCATTTTCGCTTTCAGTTTTCAGATTTGTCGATGGGAATATTTCTCATTCACGAAAATGGCCGAGTTGTTATTTTGAATGTGGGCTAAAATTGTTTTCAATTCAATTTATGTTAGTGAAGTAAATTATACTTGCGGCCAGTTAGCATGTTGTTATCCCCCCGAACACTACCCGTTCCGATTTAGCTCACACGTTTACAGCTCTCGGTTGTTATTAGTATCTACTGGTGGCTAAATATAAACTAGCGCCCCCTCTATTCGTTATGTATAAATAGCCCTAGTTTACTCTTCCTAAGATCTATGTGCACCGGCTTGTATCGATTTTAGATTCCTACGAACCTGTGGTTTACAACGAGGTATAAATGAACTATCTACCCTGTCAGTTATTTCATGTACATCTACGAACAGTTTAACATATATTCCTTAATATATAACACCTGTTCTTTATAGAGTTTATACTTCTCTCCATAACCCCTTTTTTAAAATATTTCTCTCATAATATTATTAATCTAATTAATTCTGCTTAGTAGCATCATCTAGTATGTTGTCAATGAGCAACAATAGTGTAGGTTCATTTCTAGAAATTTCCAATTTATTTATCTACCTTGCCAAAGATTAAACTTTTACATGAAAATAAAAATAATGTTTTGTGAAGACCTTTATAACTATTGCTTTTTGTGTGTATAGAATAAGGATATTGGTTGTAATATAGGAACCGGACGTATTAAACTCAGCTCATAAATTATATATCAACAAATGCAATTATCCAACTTTTATTTTGCATATTTGGACTATTTCAGTTTTTAAAATAATAGGAATAATAAATTAAACATTCTGCAGTCACAAACCAGTCAAAGTTGCCGCAGTAACCCGCTTGGCTACCAACGTCCCCAAGTTTCTGCCCCCTATATAGCTCCTCATTATCCGTTCTTATATCTCCGAAAGGTTATTTAAAGTAAATCACAACAGCGCTTATCCATCTATCCTTGGTCCTATCCTTTATACAATTTTTACAGCTGACATCTCAACCCATCATAACACTAACCTACCATACCCTACCCACATATGCCGATGACACATGTCTATTATTAATGAACAATGATCCTTCTATTATATCCAAAACCCTTCAATCCCACATCACCACCCTTGAAGAATAGTGTCAAAAATTGTATATTAAAATAAACTCTTATAAAATCCCACCAAATCATATTCATAGGTATAGATTTTTTCGTTTCCTGAAATTCAACTTCTTCTTTGTATCCGTTATTAAAATTACCCTTCTCTTCAAGTTCAGTCTGTTGATTACTTTCCTTTCGAGTGGTAATATTAATTATTTTTAAAGTGACAAAAGTAATTGTGTCATTTAGTTCAAAGTTATAATCTTGGATTGACCCGCCCAAATCCAAATATGAAAAAGTTTTATTCTATTGATGGAAAATTTATTAGAAATACGATTTTAATTTACTTACCAAGAGGAATAAAATATTTTTAAAAACGTACATTGATTAATAATATGATTCCAATGGAATTGTTTGACTAAATCGGTATCTCAGTGTTTATATTCCGATCTAATAATAATTTATATGTTTAGATCTAAAAATAAAACCTTCGTTTTTAAATATTCTCTCAAAATGTTGTTATTTACTTATTCATTTATGTATTTTTCGGTTCCTTATTAGTTTGAATTATTTTTTCATTTAATTTGTGTTTGATTTATTTATTATTTATTACTGTCAATTAGTTATCCCTTTTAAATTTAATGATTGTATTTCTTTCATGTTACTAATTATAAGTCTCCACTGGCTCATTACAACTGAGGCTGTGAGAGGGATGCGCTGGAATGGAAGAGTTATAGTTATATATACTTTACCCCTCTTATGTGGGAATAGAGTGGGTTCAGGCCAATTGACTACTGATTATTTTTTATTATATTTATTTATTTTATTATTTTCATATAGTTAGTTTGATTATGTGCATTTTCTTTATCCTTCTGTTTGTGTATATTTAGGGAAAGATTTTATTTATTTTTATGTACTTTTTTCATTCTATTTTTATTCCTATTTTATTTTGTTTTAGTATGAATGTGATCAGTCATCACTATTACCAATTGCCTAATAACGTTGTGGTAGATTGTATTATATAATATCTATGTAATTTTGAAAAAAACTTATATTTCATGATTTTAATATTTTGGTTTGGAAAGCTTGTCATATTATGTTTATAATTTTTAAAGTTATTGCACTTTTTAATTATTTAATTTTTTTAGCTTATGAAAAACAGAGAAATATCAAAACTAATTTTCAATAGTTTTTAATCCCTTCTACCTTCCGTCTTATTCATATTTGACGGTAGGCATATTAGTATATTTTAGCTACCTTATTATATATTATATTATTATGTATGTAATCCTGAAGAAATTAAATAGTTAAACGACAATATATTATTATAAATCAAAGGCTGCGGAACTATAGCAGACGTACTAAGTAAAATATATCAAAGTTGTTGTTTTACTGGCAGAACAGGTGCATAAAGTTACACTTGGCCTGCTCAATGGCTGCCAACCATCTTTCTATATCTTCTGTAAGGGTAACTGGCATCCTCAGTTGTCACAGATCCCGCCTCACAGCATCCCTCCATCGGCCCTTCGGCCTACCACGCTACCGCACACCATCCGGAACGTAACTGTACGGTTTATGAGGCTCTCTTTCCTCGCTCATCCTCATTACATGGCCACGCCATTGAAGCCTTTGTATCCTTATGTACGCGGAGATGCTACATTCCTTATAGAGCCCAAAAAGTTCACCATTTTTCCTTCTTCACCAATTACCATTCTTATCAACGTTTTGTACAGGGTGAACTTGGTGGTACGGCTAACACGTTTGCTTTTGTTTAGCCTTGCAATGGAGAAATAGGCTCTATTTCCAGCAGCAATTCTGCTTTTAACTTCTTCTTCATTCTGGTTCTCATTGATAATAGAGCCAAGGTAAGAAAAACTTCTTACCACTAAATATATCAAAGTATAAACACTATTCTACTTACCTAAAACAATTGAATAGAATAAAAGTCCCTTTCCACAGTTTTAATGAATATAGCAGTGAAATATTTCAAGTTACTGATAGGATATGTACAAAGTTATAATTATAAACAAAGGTAATCATTGGAAAACTACAAACATTTCTCATAACCTTCTTATGATAGTTCACCTCTCGTACGCTAGGAGCACCCGAACGCAATAATAGTAAAATCAGCTAAATTATGAATATAACAAAATGAACAAACAAAAATGCTAAGTTGGCCAAAATGCGTTTTTTATTTAGGGCGCAGGTTCTTTCGCGCTCTGAATCTACATTTATTGAGTATGTTTCATGTTAAGATGCTTTACCTTCTGTCATAGTTTCATTGTGTGATTAGGAATGAATTAAGCTTTTGAATGTAAACTTTTGATCTTTATATCTCTCCTGCTCTCCAATCTGAGTAGACCCCATGGAGTAATGAACTCCCGATTTTATAACTCCGGTGATAGATTTTGGATTACAGAGGGCTTTTGTAGTTTGCTGCTCCCCAACTGGTTATCCCATAATGTAAAATAAATTCTGTTTATTGGCCTATTGCTGAATGGATGACAACGGTATAGTGTGCTTACAATACCATTCTTTTCCACTACTCATATTCTAGACATACAAAGGCCTGTGCATCATTACATTAATAGGTAGTCTATTCCAGGTGCTAAGGTCAAATGAATTTGAAAAATACATTGAGGGTTTGAACAAGGGTGTAATATGTTTTTCTGATAAAAAATACAATAATTTTAGTCTTGTAATGGTCCGTGAATATTACTTGCTTTATTTATAAGTTTTATTGTTGACCGTTGTCTGTCATTGCATAAAAAACTAAACTCTTTTAAAAATGCCGTTGTTCCAAGCCATAGGAATACAAATACGCTTTTAGCACCGTTGATGAATTAGTAAAAGGTTGTACGTTACAAAAATGAAGATTTAAAAGATAATAGATTTGTAAAAATATGTAAATCTGGAGTACAGTGCGTTTTAAGGAAGTACTATTACTTGACCTACGGTTGTGCAAGGAGGTGAGATTTTACCCCAATTAAGGTTATCCGCTTCATATGACTGTGTGGACCGCGGAGAGCTCTCAAACCTACAGGTCTGATTCACGGCTATAATAAAATAGAAGATAATTATCTATCACAGCCAAATTCATACCCAGGTCTTTGGAGTTAGTACCGCAGTACATCCATTCTCAGCCAACTGCTCCCACAATGAGAAGTTTATACAATTTTTAAATTAATTTAAATCTCAAAAATTACTGTAATATTAAGAAGTGGAATCGTTGTATACAGCGCTGTCCACCATTGTATTTACTTTAAAATCTGTCGAACCCGGGAGGATACCATGTCACTGTCCAGCGCATTGTACTCCCATGTCCAGACCATGTTCGTCAAGGAGTCAAGTCGGGATTATAATGAATTTTTAATGGGAATTCGCACGGTTCGCATGCCAGTTGTTGTAGCGGTCCCCAAATTATTTTTTTCTTTCTATTCATCATAAACCATTGATAGAACCAAAGCATCTGTATATCTATAATGTAAGTTGGTAAGAAGGAAAGTGCGCGATATGGTTTTTATAATAATTTCATAGCCATTTCTAGTGTGTTAGGGTATGGCAGTTATAATAATAAGTTCTTTGCACTATGTCTGGCGTGAGTTTTGACAGTACATCTAGTGTTAATGAAGCTACTGTGGCGTTAACTGCCTCTGTATAAGCTTGGGCAGTATACTAAATAGTGAACTTAATGCACTTTATCAGCTGCAATGGAGACTGGGTGGAAAGATATTTCTCATGTCACTGGTATTATGCTAACGTGGCGTAACTGTTGCTATCTTGGATTTTGTAGCATTTTAGCCTGGTTTTCTATCATTTTCGTTATGCCAGAAAGACCTAATTCGACTATTGGACATATCTAATTAAAAATAAAAATTATCAATTGATGTATATCAAAATTTGAATTACCTACTAACATAAATCTCTAATCACATTCTATCAAATATATTGTTGAATTCTGATAATTTCTTTACCTAAAATGGATTCTATTGATAAATGTATCAAGTAATAAAAGAAAACTATTTTTTTTACTATTTTGATACCATTATTATCCCCCACCGGACTATCTTCCTAATATCTACTTCATACGGTCAACAACTATCTTCTTCCGATTCTGTTGAAAGTTTTTTATTTTATCAGTAGTAATGATCATTTAATTCATGAAAGTACGACCACGAAAGAAAAACCCCCTGTGGAAACGAGCCTTTTTATTTATCTTTTATTGAAATAAAAAAACAGCCCTATTTTAACTTAAATATTAAAACAAAAAAAAATGCATAAAGGAAAAGACAAAATTGAACCAATGTAGCAGACGAAGCAAAGTCTAATTGCCTTTAGCATCACTTAAGAGGCTTTTAATATTACTAGTATAAGAAAAATAACAGAAATTAATGAAGTTAAAAAATAACGCATTCTACCTAATTGGTCACGTTGTTCTCCTAGGACAGGAAACCTGAATCACCATTAAGGTGCTATATGCGAACATCCCGACCTACAGTCAATTAGCAAATAGCGTGCGCTTCCACCGATGAACTCAACGGCGTTGGAACAAGGCACTATTTAGAAAGCAGGATGCGATAATTATGTGCGAGCCTTGGCGCCCGGACCGTTGGCGTCACGAAATTAAATATCGCCAACGTTGGAAGGATGCCAAACTGTCGGAGGAGGTCCTGCCACTTGTCATCTCGATTGACACAATGTCCAATAATAGCGCCGTATCGTGACGCCGCTGGGGTCCCGCAACGTCACAGGGGAGGTTAATACACTGCCGGCAGTATCAGGTGTGGAAAGGTCCTCGGTCTGTTGCTAAGAATGCAGGAAAATTAAGTTTTTGTTATTTTGGTAGAATAATAAAAGTAACTCAATGAGAAGACAGTGAATTTGTTATCTACAAATAAAAAGTACAGAGAGAACAGAAAGCTTTAAGGTTAAAAAGTTTTTAAGAAGGTTATTCAGTGTTTTCAAGTACATACATTAATAAATTATTTTTATTTTCCTTAATAGTTCTAAATAGCTTGAGTAACGAAATCCTTAGATATGAAGAAAGTGTTTGTAAAAAAAAAAAAAAAAATCTTATTCTTCATAATAAGAGCTGTTAGGGAATTTTTCGCTTGTCAGAAATTCTCAATTCTGGTAAAATATTTAAAATTAGTAGTGAATCTCTTGAATATGATGAAAATACTGGAAAAAAAAAATGATTTTATTATATACAATAAAGATTTGCCAGTGAAAACACCTCCGGACAAAATTTAGAAAGAAAAAAAAAATTCTGATAAACGCTAACGCTACTAGATGCTACTTGTATAAATCATAGAACATATTGATAATTCAAGTTTCACCGGGAATAAATAAATAAATTTTACAGTAGCATTTACTTCATCATTTTTTTTTTTTAAATTAATGTATAACTGTTATAAAAGATGTTTGACCCTAATAATAACACACTTAATAAATTATAATCATTTTATTTAACAATAGCACAGCAAAAATGATGAATAAAAATATAATATAATCAGAATAAAGTTAAACTAAGACTCACTTAAAAATGGTGAAACGACTAAGTGAATGCGGACGAAGGCAGTATTACATAAAATAAAAGGTAACCTGTTCACTTTACTACAAAAGAGCTTTTATTTTTATGAATAACTGTTTTGAAAGAATTTTCCTTTAAAAATATTACTCCAAAAAGAATTAGTCCTGCTAATATTCTGGTAGTTTTGTGTTTATTAACATTTATTGGTTGCGTTCGTTACCAAGTCCAACAATCTCACATGCCCATCTTATTCGCCGCAATGGTATAACCTAAATTATATTTACCAGGTACGATTCCCCTAATTCAGTGTTGTGTATCCTTCTAAATTCTGTTATAAATCGTCTTTTTTTGGTCTGAATATTATACGTGATACTTTATTTTCTTCCTTTTGTGTAAGAGGCCACGTTTCGCGTTCTTAAAAAACAGCAGGAAGGATAATAGTTATATAAATTTTAACTTTTAAGTTTTTAGACAAAAGGCGTGAGCTAAGTAATTTCGAAATAGCAAATATTTCCAACTTTTATTCCCTCCTGGATTTCGTTTTGCCTAGTTACCGTAGAACCAAAATACTTAAACCTCTCTCCCTGTTGAAATGTGATTCCTCCTATATCTATATCACAAGGGAATTATCTATATCAAAGTTTCTTTTTCAGGTTTTAGAAATGTGTTTTTTAAACTACCGAAGAGTCGATTTTTTTTTTTTAAATCTAGCCTTATTGAATATCTATAGCATAGGGGTAACCCACATCAATAATCTCAGCCCTGTTTTATTATATAGATGTAAGATTTAGTTATGATCGCTGATAAAATGTCATTCTTAAATATATTTAAAAAAAATATTAATTAAAAACAGTAATTAGGATTCTTAATTAGGAGGCAAACCATGTTTATTGTTGTATTATAAATAATAAGTGATGTGTATGATGATAATAAAACGCATTGACACCGACTCGAACGACAGGTGCTAGCGATCCTGAGACAGATATAGCCTCCCCCATTCACCTGTGACAGAAGATCCCAGAATAATGGACATTAGGAGAGGGTCGGAAATAGATAGAGGAGAGTCGGTAAGCCCGATGACCACATCTCCTGTGGTACACCTTGCCAACCTCGGGTGGGGTTTTCACTGCATCACATCTATCTTTACTTTTGGAGGAGAGGAGAGGGAGGTCTTCCGAATCTGTACTCCATAATGAGGATGTCGTCAGGGTACTCAGTGGGGTTCTTGTGAATCATCGTGAAACCACACTGTCAATAGGTCCTTTGGTCCTCAAGTTTAATTTTATCCTTAAAGTAATTCTCCGAATCGCTAATTTGTATTCATAGAACTTTAAGGTTCTTTGTGGGATCAAATATTTGTTATTCTGAACAAAGTTGGTTCTGTCCTAATGTCTGAAGACAATACCTTCTTGATGCATTCATATTTAGAATCTTGGAACCACAAAACCTTCCTATATAATTAGCCTCATCATCCTACGTGGTGTGTCAACCGCCTTTTTATAGGTGATTAAAACGCATTCCTGGTAGTTCTAAAACAGTTATTAAGCACCTAATAAAGTATTTTACAACCTAAAGTTAAACCCATATAGGTATAAATCACATTTTTAATAACTTATTCTAGCGCTAGATTGAATATGATTAGTTATATAGAATCACTTTGTTTTAAACCCAAACGAATCTTGACCTTCTCGGAATAATGATTATCGAATCGTACCTTATTAAACCTTTCGTTTATGCACATCCGTACTAAATTTTTTAACTTCTTTTTATGTTCTCTTCAATCAAAATATAATATAGCTTCTGTTGATCAGTGGCATCGTAAACCTTGTTGAAATATATATATATATATATATATATATATATATAAAACTGATCAACTACTCCGTTATATTTCAACTTATGCTGTATTCTTTGACGTGATAAAGAATAATTGATCAATAGTTTAATGAATTCGCTTAAAACCACACTGGTTATCTCCGATAATTTCTTCAGCGTATTCCATGATCCGACTAGTTAAGATAAACGTAAATATTCCGTAGCATACAAGAAGAATTGAGATTCTCCGATAATTATTACAATCCCTTCTCGACCCCTTCCTTGCTTTTTTTTGAAGAGATGTAATGCAATCTGCCACAAATTAAGGACATTAAGTATTAGTGTTCAAATACAGTCATACAATGTATACAGAAATAGAAAAAAACAAAACAGAAAAAAATGTAAATATTAAAAATTACAAGAAAAAATATATATATAATAATGCCATCTTGATTTCTATAAATAAAAATATTAATCTATATCAAAAATACAATAAAATAAAGCTGTTCACATAATAATGTAAAATAATTTATGTACGTGGCAAAGAAAATTATATTACAAGTAACAATGAAACAAAAATACCTTCATTCCTACATATATACAATATTTCCATTCTGCAGGGAAACTCCGAGTCAAGCCTTTTCACTCAGGTGTGGAAGGCAAGGCAGATCGGTCCCTTTCTATCATAAAAACTTCGTTTTATTATTCGCGATTAAATTGACCTATACTGATTGTGCATGTGGTCTATTTTAATTTGCCTTTGGTATTGTAAAAATTTATGTTGATCAGTCTCCTGAAGCTATAAAAGGTTTTCATGAATTTTGAAAAAAAAAATATATAATCTAAAACTTTCACACGATTTCGGCCGAATAACCGTTTAAAAAATAAATGGTTTATAAAAATTAATGGATTGATTTTGTGGATATAAATCATAAAAAAAAATACAGGAATTTTTTTCTTCCCGTTTCATGTAAGTTTTTATGGAAAACAACCAGCAATTTATTTTAATTGTCCAATCACCGGGATGTAAGTTGAACCCTTTTTCAGCTTCGTTAAGACTTAGTATTTTCATCATAGTAATTATTGCTATGATTACCAGTTATAATCATAATAAGGTATATATATATATAAAACTAGTTCTAAGGAATGCGATGTTATTTAATTTATGTATGTTATATTTTAGATAGCTTAAATTAAAAACTATTTTGGCTTGTCCTTATATTATGATAGCTTGATATGATTATGGATCTTTCAGAAACAGATGATTTGAAAGAAATGTCCCATTTGATCATATTGTATAATAATCAATTTTCTATCCAATATGTCGGTAAGGAAAATACTATAAAAACAATTCAATAAACATTAATGGCCGGTTACAGCAATCTTCCATAAAACTAAGATTTGTGTAACTTAGATTTATCTTAGAGTTTAGTATAATAAAGGTAACTTAGCGAACTGATTCTTGTCTACAGTTTTGTTAACCAGGCTATCAAGGTTACCTGAAACTGAGATAACAGTTGAAAATTCAAATTAAATTTTTGTTGAACTTCGTAATTATTATGTTTTTCTGTTTTAATAAAAGTTTCTCGTTTCTTTTTATTTTCCTTACTTCCGGCACCGGTAAGGAAAATTATATTTATCATAGTATAGGTGCCATAAAACTAAAGCATTTTTTTATTAGTGAATACAAATTTATTAGAGCAATTAATTAAAATTTTTTTTTTAATTTCATCACAGGATTTGATCATTATTATTAAATTGTGACAGTCAAAATCGCTGTGAAATACTTCATCCGACCAATCTGAACAATGATTTACTCCACTAAGGAATACTTTTTTTCATTATTGCCTTAGCCACTAATTCTTTTAAGTCTTCGTCAAATTGTCTATCTCAATCAAATCCATTTTATTGAACTTGGAAAGAATCACAATAATACAAAACACCTTCGCTAAATAACAGATTTCAACTGGAACCATGAAAGGTTCCTTGTATAGTTAGCTACTTTTACGTAGAGCTGCTCTAAATCTCAGTTTAACCGGCTATTATTGGCCGGTAAAGTTTGAAGGTTAACTTTTTTGGAACAAATGATAATTATTGGTTTATCCGAGATCTCATAAATCGTAGTTTACACTGCAATAGTGCAACTCACCCTCAAACTGAATGGTCGCAGGACTATCACGTTGACTACCACTTTCATACACCAGTGCAATGAACGACGGTTATCTTATCTAACTTATAACTGTTATGATCATTCGGGGGAAAAAAATGTTCTCGTATATTGTGTTATAAACAATTATGAACTTTAATTCGATTCTATTAAAAGTTTCGAACCTTACCAACAATAGTGATTGGAAGTTCTTTTTTTTTTTTTTAGTTAAGTTTCCTATCTATACTGTGGACATGATACAGAACGGTGCCTCACTTTCTCATTTTCCTGATAGTTCGTTCTACTGTCGAAACTGTAAAATTTCGCCATGCAAAAAGGTTTTGTTAACGCCATATGTAATATTAATTTGTAAATATTTGTTAATAGACGTTGTTTTTCATTTAATTACATCTTTTCTATTAATTGACTGATTGGAGAAGATGGTCGGGAGGTGCGGTCAGCAAAGAACAACATAAAAAAAAAAACTGTTTTAGCCTACCGTCTCCGCTTGACTCCCTGATGAAGACCTGAAACTCAGTCATAAATAACGTCGGCATAAATAAATATTTTTTGTTTATTTATGTTGTTTCTTTGCTGACCGCACCCCTCGACCTTCTTCTCCAATCAAGTAATCTACGGTCAACTATCTACACCTCACCTTCATTTTTAGTTTTTATTTTCGTTAGAAGTTTGTTTTTATTTTAAAAGAAGGCGCTTTATTTATTACTTGTATAGTAAATAATTAAATGCAGAAACAAGAGCCAGTTGAGATTGTTTTACTTAGCAACAAGACAACTTTCTACGGATTAATATCAGTCACCGAGTCGTCTTTGTGTAGTTGGTCAGTTATCGTCTCCAGACCCATTCTACGTAAATACTTATTAGAGTGCCGTATAGACGTGGGCCCACTAACGTTTAAACAATTGGACTTGAAAACATCGTCTCTGACCTTTGGAGCGTATAATATTCTCTTCAGGACCCATTTCGTCTCTGACCCATTGGAGTCGTTCAGCAGTATTTTATATTATGGTTATTATTTTGTTTATTCTTTCATTTGATTTTATTTATGAAGGTTTTAAGGTTTTGATGTTACTTTATGTGTTCAATTGTTAGGCTTAGCAAAATAAATGTTTCTAATCCGAGCCAGCTTGTTTTGTTTTAGTTCTTTTTATGCTCTCCATCAGATAGACATCGTCAATTTTAGGTGGCTTTAAAAGGTCTCAAAAACAATATAGCTCTCTAAGTCTATTCAAACTGATATAAAAAAAAAAAAACGTATCTATACATGTATCTTTTTTTTTTTTTAATTTTGGTATAGTTCAGAATATAAAGATGCTGCTACGAAAAAAATTATACCTATTAGCAAAAAGAGTATGTTAATAGTAAAGAAATATATCCTGCATCAGCACATTAATGACATGAAAAATTAAGAAAAGGATCCGAACAAAACATCATTGGTGAAGAATGCTTCCAAAAATAAACATTGTTTTGATTTTGAAAATATATTGATTGCAACAGAGAAAATAATATTTAAAGTCATTTATATATCAGAAAACATTTATTATACAGTTAATTTTTGGTCAGACACGAAAAATTTAAAGCAACATTATTCAGAGATTTTATGTCAAATTGATTTATGATGAATATAATTGAATTTTATGTAATTATTATTATGTTTTAAAATTTTATTTATTGAAGTTTACAACTGTATTCAAATATTTACAAATAAATTTTATGTTAGTTAAATAGTGGCATGGTACAGATGTGAGGAGAATCTACCCATTAATAGAACTCCAAAAACATTGGTATATATAAGATCTCTAGGCCATCTTGTTTTCGGACGCCTAGGAGGATTATCAGCTAATGAAGGAGATGGCAGGTTAGAAACAAGTTGATTGGGAAGTTTATTATAGAAGAATTGGCATCTCGTTCTGGCCAAATCGGTAACATTGGAACATTGATGTTCTTATGAATGACTTGATATGTGACAAAATAAGGGCATTTTACGAAGGATTTTGCAATATAAGTTTTGGATACGAGTGGGGCTCGATGGTTTAGAAGACCTCCAAAGCTCATCTCTATAAGTCTAGATAGGCCTTATTATAGTCATATAAATAATAAGTCTTATAATTTCTGGCCATATAAATAGTCATATAATAATAATAAAACTATAATTAAGGTATGCAAATTACAATTAATAATGTTTTTGATACTGTTAATTATTAGTTAAATTAAATAGATTGTTCTTGATCTAGTATGAGTTATTAAGGAAGTGTTGGTGCTTTTTGGATATCTTTTTATTACTAATAAAACTAACAAGCTCGAATAAAATATTTAAAAGATTATTTACTTAAGTATAACTTTTTTTTTCATCATAATTTAGATATCAGTATTCACCTATAAATAATTACATCTTTAAATGGATCGTTGAGAGAAAATAATAAAATGAAGTTTTGAGCATTTACATTAAAGAAATTATAATAAAAAAAATTGATGAAATAGAGTTGATACTGCTGTGGAAGATGGAAAAGTGATGAAAGAATAAGAAAATATGGAACCAATGTTCCTGACGAAGCAATTCATTTGGAAACCTGGTCCTTAAAACTCCCTATGTTTGGTCATTATATTATAAACAGGATTACAACTTTACAGGTTATAATAATCATTATTAATTGTGATTGATAATAATTTTCATAATTTTCTATTATTGTTTTATAAATTAGATATGTTCAGATGATAAAACATGTTTGTAATAAAATTACAAACCTATTTTATAAAGGTATTTTTATCGAAACTTAGTTAACATCAATAAACAATATAAATAAATTACTAAATATATACCACATTAAACCTCTTAGATTTAAATAAACAATATGCCATCATTGAAGAATAAAATTAAATTGAAAATCACTAAAATTTGTTTGTTTGAACTAATATATGTTATTAAACATATATTATAACCTTCTGCATTCATTTTCGATAATTAGTTTTATTAGTATTTTCATGTGTCATGTGTTATACTCAAATTAAATTTTAGATTCCAGGGAATAGCTACTTATGAATTATTAATGGATTATGCATCATGCACGTCAGTTTTAGTCAGATTTTAACGTTGAATATGTTAATTTGCACAGTGTACCTCTTAATGATTTTGTTATAACTCAAATGAAAATTATGTATGTTGCTTTTTATTAACATTATAATGTGGTCGGTGAGAAGCTATTGAAATAAAAACATCATATTTACGCATTAAACCTTACGTACTATCATTAAGTTCTTGCGTAATCTAAGTAATAATTTTGTTGTTTATGTACAATTAAAAAATAATAAATTCAAATTAATAAACTAAAGTTAATCGTTTGTTTAATGATTTTTAATAAATGTTTTTATACTTTAAATCTATAGTTTTTATTAAAATTATACCGAACTTATATACAAAACAAATAAATGATTAACTTTTTAATTGACAGACTTAATTGCTTTTCTAAAACAGGTTTATTATATATTTGTTGTTTGTATAAATTTCTATTCCGTTTTTTTTCCTTATAAAATATTGTTGAATGTTTGTTTTCAATTATAAGTGAGCCGAACGCAATATTTTTTTTTTAAACTAATTTGTGACTTTCCTTGTAGACCTACGACCGAAAATCCCACGCAGTTTTGTTGGAGAAAAACATGTTTACTCAAATTTCTTGTGAATTTCTTTCATAAATACACCTCCTTCCAGAGGATCATTATCTTGTCAAAATATAAGTTTTGGATTTTAGCTATTTGAGTACTTTTAAAAACAAAAAATTGTAAATATATTTTTTAAACACGGGTTTTGTTAGATTTTTTACATAAGAAGATTTCACTAAATTTTAATAAATTTTTCTCAGCGGTTAGTGTCTCGATGAAGGATATCTTGCCTGCAGTCTCGTCTGAAACAATGAATTGATTCGGTTCTTGACAATGAAGTGAGAGCGGGTAGCTCAATGGTAAGGCTCTATACTACTAACTTTTAGAATCCGGATTTGAACCCGGTTGTGGTAGATAATCATTTTCTGTTTTAACGTAGCCGTGAGTCAGCCCTACGGGTTCGGTAGCCCTTCGGGGTGACCCAGCCTCATGAAGTGGTTACTCTTAATTGGGTAAAAATCTGGTTGTCGAGCGTAATTCTGATCAAATCACTGCCTTGTTTAACAGCTAGTCAAGTAGTACTGCACTACCTTACAAAGTACTGCACTCCTAGCCCTTCATGGTTTGTAGCGTACAGATTTAATTTTTTTTTTTTTTCCGCCCACTTTTGAACGTATTATTTCATCTTTAAAACCTTTTCTTACACATTTGTCGTCCCCCACCTATATTACGTTTCCTCTTCATCTTCCGGTACTTCGTTATTCGGTAATTC
>NW_027107888.1:275528-311438 GCF_000696795.3 Halyomorpha halys | reverse complement strand
AGTTCTATCAGTGGGTAGATTCTCCACATGTTTTTATCATGTCACTATGTCACCTACAGCAAATTTACTTGTTGTGTATATGTGTATACAGTTGTAAATATCAATAAATAAATTATTAAATTTATTAAATTTTTAGAGCTCCAGAGGGAGCGGGGGGGGGAGGGAGAGGTCGCCTTTATTTCTGTGGTGGTCAGGTGAAATTAATCCACACCACAGTTTCAATATGGTTGTATCCTGTAGATATCCTCCCGGTATGTTAGAAATGCCCAGTAAGGGTAAAAAAAAAGAAGAAAACTTATATTTCTGTGGTGGTCCTACGAAATGAAAATTTGAATTCCACCGCCATGGTTAGAATAGATAACTGTAGATAACCCCCCGCATGTCAGAAATAAAAAAAAAATCAACTTTTATTTTTGAGGTTGTTCCTCGAAATGAAAACTGTAACCCATGTTTTGAATAGGGTGGTACTCTGTAGATAATCCCTCCTCCTCCACCCCCATCGCACGTCAGAATGATCAGGAAGGGTGAAAAAAATTTATTTTTGGTGTGGTCCCACGAAATGAAAAGTTGAACCCCTCCATGGTTAGAATAGAGTTCTGACACGGGTAAACTAGAAGTTCATATTAAGTTATTTAGAATCCAAAAATCGAATTTAAAAATCCTGGATCAAAATTCTGATTAGTTATCAAATCTATTCAATTCAAACCTTAACCTTATAAATTCGAAGAAATTAACGAGATTATACTTAACTCAAAATTAGCAATAAAAGAAAACCAATGAGTCCCAATTTTTACTTTTATTTGAGTGCAGATCAGTTGCAATTCGTTTTTTTGCTTGCATAGGTCATCGAAATAGAAATATCATTAGGGAATATCTTTTTTTTTTTTTCATCGTCAATAAAATAAAACTTCGTAATTTAGCTATAAATGTTGATTATCAATAATCTACTGATATATTAAATAATGATCTATTTTAAATATTTTTTTAGAGCTTCGTCATTTTCTCCCGTTAACTAGCAATCAACACGTTGGTTAGTAAATCGGCGAATTGTGAAAAAAAAAATCAGACATTTCAGCTTAAAAAAGGGAACATTATATGTTTCAGAACAATTTTTTTTTTTAAATTATTTACTTACTACTATTTAGTTAAATATTATCATCTTATATTTAGCTATAACATCAAATCATTACCGAGGATATACGCCTCCATGTTATGAACTACAATACGAAAAACTCTTTTCCTTGTTGTTATATCACAGATATTAAAAAAGGAAAAAATTATTCTATTTTTAAAACAGTTTAGCATCTTTTTTACATATAATTGTTATATAAGTAATTAGTGGCAAAGTTTAAAAACGCGATTATATTATTAGGACCGTTATGCAATTTCTTGTTAAAGCTAAATTTATATTGGGCCATGCTATATTTAGTCCTGTGTTTGTTTGATTTAAATATATCTGTTACTGATTTAGCTTTTTATGTTTGTAACTTTGGAAATTTGTTCTCTTTTAAACATTTAATTCTACTTAATTCCCGTGAGCTATCATAATAGATTTAACTATGTTTAGATATTTACTAAATACGTAATATATGTATGTGTGTAAAGTATAGTTTGCATAATAAGAAAAATTAATGATCTTTAGACTTTAAAAATAGTCGAGAAAGCATGCTCGTAAAACTGTCCTGCCCGCGTTTTATAAAAATATTACCTAAGGTATTCACGTCTTAGATTTATTGTCCATAACGCCAGAAATCTAAAAATTAAAATTTACAAAACAAAAAATCTTAACGTTTTCTTTTGAAAATAGTAACTAAAGTTTTATTTTGGTCATTTTTCGAACATACCAAACAAATTAATTAAAGTAATCGGTAAAAGTTTCACTAATTTATGACTACATTGTCCCTATTGTAAAATATTTTAGTAAAGATTTTCAGCATCGAAAGGTACGACTACGCATTTGTCAAACAATGGCAAATTCGCGCATGCATAGGTTATTTGGATTCGCTTGTATTGTAGCATTTGGATATTTTGTGTTTGAGAAAAGTGGCAAATCTGTGGATGAGGCATAATAATATAGTTGAGCCCATCTGAACAATAAGAAATCAATCAACATTTTTTGTTTCATAAGCTGTATGTTTTTCATTTGACAACCAAAACGCAAGACTATCTATATCTATAAGCGATGTAGGGGAACGTCTTGGATTTATTGTTAATAGTGCAAGAAATCTAAAAGTTAAAATTTACAAAACTAATATCCTTTCTACCATGCTTTAGGTATGCGAAACGTGGCCTTTTACACTAAGGGAGGAACAGCGCCTTAAGGTTTTTGAAAATAAACTATTGCGTAAAATATTTGAAACATAAAGGATAAGTTAGTAGGGTTTGCAGTTAATACAGTTCAGGTGATAGCATAAGTTTAGGGACTTAGTAGCGAACGTATCCCTAAAATGTTAATAAACACTGAACCTACTGGTAAGGGTAGACCGAAACTCAGATGGAAGGATTGCGTTAAGAATAATTTAGGAGATTTGGGTTTGGAGTGGGTTGGAGTCACTGGACAAATGTATGTAGAGTAGGTTGTTTCGGCATTGAACTATCGGGTTCACTAAACCATTTGAATTGGGCTCCTCTACTCATAAGTGATAGTGAATTCGTTTCTGGATTTTCTTAGAACATATTAAAACGTTTATTACTCGTGATTTACATGACTAAATTTAATTGTTTTGGTGCCGTTGGTAAGACATTTTTTTTTCTAATAATAATAAAGTAGGAATATGGTAAGATGGCTGGGATGGGAAGGTACAGTAGTGAGAAGTCCGTTGAATTGTTCTAGACCACCGGCCAGACGCTCAGTCGCTTGCTTTGGTTCAACAGAGACAGTCTTTGTGCCGGAACTTCGCCGTGGTCTATTACTATTTCACTACATCACTTACAGAAGACAGGGAGTAAAGGAAAAGTTTTAAAGTGCAGAAGGCTTTTGCTTCCATGCTCATCTTTATGGTTAAATGGATACTAGTCCTTTAAAAAAATATATATAAAAACCTTTAAAATTTCACTATTTCAATTCTTTCAATATGTTTTATAACTCTATTATAGTTATGAAAAGATTTTGGGTCTTCGTTGTAAATAAATTGAAACCATTTTTAAATTTATATCATTTGAATGAAAGATAAGTATGTACCTGGCCTATTAATAGGTGAATTGTGAGAATTCGGCCAAAATGAGTTTTCAAAAAACATCTGACAAATAGGGTACTTTTATCTGCATAGAAAAAAACTTTGGTTTGCAATGTACCTACTTAGTAGATCTGAAAAATAATTGTTAAGACCGGCTTGTTTAACATTTTTTAAACCAAAATTAAAGATTCTCCTGTGTGACCAATGGGTGAAAAGTGAAGGTACTATTCCTTTAAGTTATGAATTTCGCAGCTCGAAATTAAGATTTTTTATTATTGAGATTTTAGGGAGTGAAATCTGAGCATCTGATAATGACCCGTAAACGTCTGAGGGGTAGACCATTGTGTAGGCGGAAGGATGGCATCTAAATGGGTCTGGTATATTTCGGTTTGATAGTATCGGTATTGAACCTTCGGGTTCGCCAAACCTTTATTATTACATTTTAATTTGTTTACTAATGACTTAATTTTTCTTTTATATCTTCCAGATATTTGGCTTAACTGACCATCTTATTTTGGTCCCAACTAAAACGGTTGAGAGAAGTTTCATTCCTCTTTTGTTATTTGATTTGCTCATTGGAAAATATCTTATTCTACATTATTTAATAGGACTGGCCTATTCGATACGAATTCTCCTTACTCGGAAGATAGATATATCCATCCATAAAGCGAGTCCTTCGGTTAGGATTGTGAAAGAAAGGTAGGAGGTAGAAATAAGAAGAAGTAGACGGGATTGATAAAGGCCTCTATAACGAAAGGATAAAAAAAGGAAAACAATAAAGGAGGCAGAGGAAGGCAGATTGACAATAATGGCGGGAGACAGCGCGGCGGCGCAGGGCTACCATCGGAGGGACATTGGTCGGCAAGGGGTTGGCACTACTGCTGCCCCTCCGAGCCCAGTCGGCTGGTGATGCCTGTGTCATCAGGTTCTCTTTAGAGTGTTGTTGTTCATGTTCTATTATTGTTGTTCTTTTTGAGGATAGATCTGTCTGTCTTAGGTGTCTACAACATCCGCTAGTTTGGATTCCAAAAAAGGTACGTTATGATCGGATTTTTCCTAATGAACGTATTATATATCTGGAACTATTTTTTAAAAATTATTTAGCGATAGTATAGAATAAATAATATTAAGTTTTTTTATTTGCTTCATTCTCCATTCACATTTTATAGCGCACTGAACACGGACGGGGGGCAACTAGTTGTGTTGTTTACATGGATCAGCTGGTTGTGCGGTGGTGGGGAAGTCAGCTGAGCCCCTCCCACACACTGTTGCTATCTCAATACACTCAACAATTATACATGTTAGGTCTTAATAATTATATGATTTTATTGCACATTGACTAAATATTATTATTTTTATTTATTTCTACGGAATGCCAGAAGAATATATACTTGAAAAGTTTTCCATCAAAATTAAATATATCCACTTTTTTGGAAAATGGTTTATTAAAAAATTAATATCTCATGTAGATAAGTTGAATGATTATTCGAAAAAGGTTTGTCTTTTACACTTATTTCACAGGAATTTTTTTTAATTTTGCAGCTGCAGAATTTTAATTTGTAAAAATAAATAATAATTATGGAAAATTCCACATTTCTTTTTTATGGATATATCTTGTTTAGAAGAAATAAACCAATTTCAATTCAATCTTCCTTATAGTTTTTTTTATTCAAATATTTTTGACGAAATAACTCAGCATCTTAACTTTTAGGATTTTCCCCATTATCAGAATTTTTACTACCAATCATTATTTTATTATAATCAATCACCATAATTTATTTTCACTTGTTATTTGTTTCTACTTTAAACACAACATTAATAATTATATTAATAAAATTAGAACTGTAGATCCATGTAATATGTATAATTATATATATATATAACAATATGTAATTCTGTTGATAATAATAATTAGCTTAGATTTACTGAGGCCAACATTCAAAATCCTCCTATTCACATCTTGGCCTACCACAAAGTTTACCCGTATTTTCTGCGATAAGATTTTCTTCAGTGATTCCTATCTCCATTATCACAACTTCACACGCTCATTTTATGTATGCGATTAATTTGTAAATGTAATAGTGTTGTTATTCAAATTAAATTTACCAACTGCAGTTACGGTACTATAATTCTACTGTTATATGGACCTAAAATTTTAACTATTTTGAAATTAGAGATAAATAATTAACGGACGTAGGAGAAAAAAAGAAGAGAAAAGTTTGAAGTTTATAAAGGTTTACTTTGTATAAAAAAAAAAAAAAGATTTTTTTTATCTATATATATTTTAAGATTAACTTTTTATAGGTCAATCTTGTCTAAGTGACAAATATGAAACTTTCTGAGAGTTTTCTGTTAGAATAATAATTTAAATTTAAGATATGAGTTAATTGATAATTTATAATGATGCTATATTTCGAATTTTTTGATTAATCATCTCACATATATAGTCAAGTATTTTGTTTTGGCATTGTGGTGAATAATAGAAAACCATGTCAAAATGCATCAAAATTATTTGTGCTTTGTATACATGATATAGCAATCTCCAACTTGAAGGGAATTTACATTTCTCTAATACGTCGCTGTCCATAAAAAATGGCGAATCTAACATTTATCTGGAGAGCATATTTTTTCAGTTTATATGGCCCTTAACTTAAGATGGAAATCCTACATGTTATTTTGATATAAAATGTTATCTTTGAACCTTGTTATTTAACTTGTTCGTTGATAGTATCAACGATTGCTGCAGTACACAGGCGAAAAACTAAAAAAAACTGCAAAAGAAAAATATTTAGAAATTAAACTAGTCGTATTTACTTAGATTACGCGTATTAATTATTAATATTTTATATATAATATTTGAATTGAAAATAGTGAATGAAGGTTTGAATGACTAAATTAGAATAAAAGAACATTATTGCATTTAATGTTATATTCAACGTTAATGTATAGTAAATAGTATGTTATGGTAAATTTAGTAACAGTAATAGTAAATTTAATAGTAAATACTTCATACTGCACCGTAAATTTAAGGATCTGCATTCTTCAAGTTGGAAATAAATAAAATTTAAGGCAAAGTAGAAATTACTAATGTAATAAAAATAATAAAAACTTTTATTTTTTTTTTAATAAATGTTTTCATGTGTGTGTTGGTATTCTATTGATACAATTATTGAATATTTTATTTGTCATTTTGGATAGATCAATGAGCTAATTTATGTTATGATTACATAACAGTTTTGATTGTTAAAATCACTTGTATTGATATTTTATTCATTGTCATAAAGATTTGTTTTAATAATATGCAACTTTTTGGGGGTTATCCGATTTAAAATATATATATATATATATATATACATATATAATAACAGGTATAAAGTAGACATTTAGGTTTAGAATATTCAAAAACAAAAAAAAATATATTTTTCTTCTATTTAATGAAATAAATAAATATGCAAAAATAAATTTAAACCAATTTCTAAGTTTTTTAAAAGACTTAATTGCGAATCATCATTTTATTGGATACGTTATAAAAATATTATGTACTAATGGTTCATTTGATTTTGTTTTATGGATTTTATAAAGCTTTTTCACTACGAAATCGGGCGTTTATTGATATGATTACGGAAATACTTTTTTTTAATTTTTATCTGTAATATTAATAGTAACCAACCAATGGTGGTACTTCAATCAATGCTTAAAATTAGAAGATCCCGTGACTATCTTCTTTTCAGACGCCTCGGAGGTTTATCAGGAATTGTTAAATATGAGAGATTAAGAACTAGATTTGGGTGGGTAAGGATTTTAGAGAAAAAGGAGGTATATCTATTAAGGCAACGAATGGGATGCTGAGGTCTTAGTGCATGAGTTTATTGGTGACGTAGTAAGGAGGATTTTACAAATGTTTGTAAGGATTGGATAAGGGAGAAATCTGATGGTTTGATAAAAACCTTAAAGCTCAATTTCGTATGTCCAAATAGGTTTGATTATCATAATGTATAAAAGTTTTTTTTAGAAAATGACAAGTTTACAGCGTTAGTCTATTTGGTGTTGTAGTAATCGGAATTTACCAGTGGGATTAAAACAATTCTCAGGGCATTGCTGATGTACGGCTGTGAAGTCCGGGGAGCGGCATCACGAAAAGGAAAAAACTACACCCTTTTCAATATTAAGTCCTAAGAATCCCAGTTAATGCTACTTGGTTCATAAGAAATAGCCAATTGCATCGCGAATTACAAATGGAGTCAATAGAGGATTACATTATTATTATTATTATTTTTCTATTTTCTTCTCTCGTCCCTTTTTCAAATTAACTTTTTTTTTTTACTATTAGAAGACAATTGTTTGTTTTATTTAAGTGTACCAATATCATTATCTTTTGTTATTAATTTTACTTTCCTCTTTTATTAAGAAGCGTTATTCTTATCTATTTATTTATTTTTTTCTTCTTTTTTTCTTTTAATAATAACATTGTATATACTTAGGGGTGTCTTTTGTACGAGACTATACCCCCTCCTTCATCTTCTGTTGTTATATATATATATATATATAATATAACGGTTATATCAACCATGTAAGGCCCGATCTGGTATAAAATTATATATATATGATACCAGTGAGATTTACGGTAATGCTCAAAATGGAAAATTTAAAGTTATTATTTGTCAAATAATATAACTACAGTTATAATAATTGAGAATTCCTTTTTTTAATTTTGTATAAAATGTTTATTTTATATAAAATATTTTAGATACTATGATTTTATATAAAAATATTTAGATACTAAGGTGTATTTAACGTATTTAATAAATAGTTTGAAAATGGTAATGATCCGAAATGTCAATAAGTAATAGGAAAAAAATTAAACTATTCTTGGACAATTTCCCATTAGAATAACAAATATAAATATAAAAATATTATAGCGATTTTAAATTTTATTTATTTAGAGGCCTAGTGACTTTTATTGAATTATATGTGCTCTGCTATAACCTGTGAAGGGTCAGAGGTCGAGTATCTTGTAAGGAAATACCGTTTCTTGCACAAAGGTGTACAGAAAGAAAAAAAAACTATTACAATCCACTAAGGATTCTACTCACTTAGAGTATAGTTTCTGCAGAAAGTAAATGATCTAGGCAGGGTTATACTTAATTCTTTGGATTTTTGTAAACCTACTGAAGAATAGTTACCCACTTTATAGAGGTTGGGAGAAAATGAATTTGTTATAATTAATTATTAATTTTGCTTATCTGTATATTACACTGCCATTACCACAACCTAGAAGTAATGAGAAAAGTACATTTTTGAATAATCAATCATACTACATAAAGTAAATTGAGTTGCACAATTTCATCAATGTGAATTTATAAATAGTTAAATAGAATAATTAATGATTTTGACCTTTCCTCTTTGTCTATCACTGTTTTAATAATTATTAAAACGGATGTGATTATTATATGAGTTTTTTTAGTCTAGCTTACTTATATTATTTAAATTTTCATTTTTTAATAAAAAAACAATTATCACATTTTAAATAAAAATTTATAAATATCTATTAACATTATTTACACCCTGTAATTGTCATTAATTATTTTTCAATTCCATACCGTTACAATAGGTAAGGAAAGTATTTAAATCTGGTCGAAATTTTAATGTGCATTTTTTTTTAACGATTATGTGTTTCATAGCTCCTACGTTTATAAATCCCATTTTCGGCATGCCAGTGTTACTGTTTTGAACGGACTTACAGACTGTTTCAACCTCTAATACCTCTTTTTCGAGAAACTTGCCAATGGTCTACTTAAACTCCTCCAACTTTTTATTTACAGAATAACTCTTCCAGAAAAAAATAAATGAAGTTATGACGATAATTAAATGTTATTTGCGCATACCTAACGAAAACAAAGTAATTAAAACATGAATTTCATGAAACATCTTAATCATCACTTGAATGTTTATAAAATTCTGTGCTTGGGTATGCTGCTGATTTGGTATTATTGGGTGAGGGAAAGGCAACTATATAACTAAGTTCAAGTACATTGATAAACTCTAGTAAGAAACTAGGTCACAAAATTAAAGCGGATAAACCAAAACATATAGTTTGGCAGTAAAAACGGGAGCTATTTCGGTTAAATAAATATAGGAGGTGTTTCATTAGAACAGGTAGATAGGTATAGGTAGGTATTTAAGTTCTGTGATAACTAGAAAAAACGAAATTAATGAGGAAAAAAAAAGCTAGATTAAAGGCGGGAAGTTTTTGTTATTCTTTATTTATATAAATGATTTTTAATTTATTATTCTTATTATAGATGGGTATCCATGTTTGTTGTATATACCATTTAATGTACTGGTTAACTCGGATTTTTACTTGGGCTACCCCAAAAACAAATGGATACTTCATTACCATTTTTATGGAGTTGCATATGAAAACCCCTTGATTTTTTATTATTTTTTCAAAATTCAAAAACTATACACACATAATTATTGGAGAAGTTTGTCGGGGGGTGCGGTCACCAAAGAACAACATAAATAAACAAACCCATATTTATTTATTTTATGGCGACGTTTTGACCTGAGTTTCAGGTCTCCATCAGGGCTATAGAACAAAAGAGATAACAACAACATTTGGAGAAACATAAAATTGAAAAGGAATAGAATACAAACAAATTTGGAATTATACAAAATATTGAATTGAATCATAAATGATAAAAAATTGATAACTGATAATTGAATAGTAAAAAAAAAAATTAATTGAATGATAATCGTGGAATTAGATGGTAGTAGATTGAACAGTGAAAGATGAAATATAATATCATGTAGGTAAGAAGATATGTATAATATAAGATATGCAAGTAGGGTCAAAAAAACTGAAAAAATAAATAATTATTTTAGACACTGAACATTTGTTTGTATACTATTCCTTTTCAATTTTATCTTTCTCTAAATGTTGTTGTTATCTCTTTTGTTCTATAGCCCTGATGATGTCCTGGTCGAAACGTCGGCATAAAATAAATAAATAATGTTTTGTTTATTTATGTTGTTCTTCCCTGACCGTACCCTCCGACAGACTTCTCCAATCATTAATCTACGGTCAACTATCTACACCTCATTATACATACATAACTTCCTTAAACCGAATGCTCATTTCAACAAGAACTGTTGTTGAACACAATAAAGTTGTGTACTTGGCAGATATTTTTATTATTTAATTAATGCTTTTAAAAAAATTCTATTAAGTGCATAATTGTTCAATTTAGCTTTCTGGCCGATCTTAGCTTCTTTCTATCAATATCCTTGTATTTTCTTCTGTGAAAATTGAATTTCCAGCTTTTCCTTAAAACTTTGGTTGGGTAGGTAATTACTTATATTTCAAGGTTAAAGATTCGTTGTTTGAGAATAATATCTACGAGACGAGCCATTGTTTAAATATAGCTGTATTCAGAAAGGAGTTTTTCGCTTTGGTAGGCGAAAGTAGCTGACGGAATTTTGCGTACGGAATCCAATTTCTAAAGAAATTTCCTAACACTGTAAAATGCCAAGTTCAGCTTAATTTGATGATCGTTAATAAAAAATAGGAAATGAAAGTTAAAGGAAATTCTGTAAATGAATCAAGCTATTGCACAAAAAGGAATATATATGTATATATGATTAATGAAACAAATACAATTTTATAACGAAAAATAAAATAAAGAATTAATTATTTTAAAGTAAATAAAACAAAAGAGAGGTCTTAATAGATTAATAATAATGAAATAATGAGTGTAAAATAAAAACGAACAGTGTTTTTTTTTTACTCTTTATTTATTGATAAGTAAAGGAGTAAGTGGATGTAGGGAGTATTGCCTTTAAGTTTAAAATATTGAAATGCCTACATTACAGTCTAGGGAATAGTAAAAATAAAAATTTCTAACTAGATGTAATAAAAAAAAAATTATTATCATCCATACTCAATTAGACAGGTGTTCTAACACAAGAATTCGGTTTAAAAGTGAATAAAAAGTGAGCGAAAAGGGTAACTGGAGTTTTGAGAAGTTTTCTCAAGACGAAATTTTCCCAGAAGCTGTTATGTAGGAGAATATATCGGTGGTGTGAAAAATTACAAAACTACATTTTTGTGAAATTGACTTTGTGTTGAAGGTCTCAAAATTGGATTTGCTAGATTTTAATAAATCGACCTAATTGTACTTAAAAAATTCCTTCCTTGGCGAATTTTTAAATACAATTGCATTGACTTAACAACTTTGATGTGCATTTTTGAGCCCGCCAGCAAGATAAAGTTTACAGTTGCGTGATTGTTCATCCGTACCAACGAAATGACCCTTAGAAAATAGTGTATTCTATTATTTTTAAGATAGATATTTTTTCTATTCACTGGATTGGCGGAACAATAAATAACAATGAAGTTGTGTACTTGGCAGATATTTTTATTATTTAATTAATGCTTTTAATAGCTCATAATCATATTTTATTTTACTATAATGCCCTGTTGTATTTAGTCTGTAACTCTAAATGAACTTGTCCTGTAATAAAAAAAGAGTTTATTATTATTATGTTTTGTGATAAATAAGCATGGTATATATACATTGTTATGACTACTTCTCAGGACTACAGTTACCTTCTTATCACAGCGGCTATCGTAGGATGGGCAAAGAGTTCCTGCTGCGAATATTTGGGGTCAACGAACGGGATGGGATGTCGAATTGAGGGGTCTTCTCTCTCCACTGCCAGTGGTCACGTCACCATTCCTAGGAGCCCTCTCTGCTGTTAATTAGCCATCTTGTTAATTGTTTTCTACTTTGTTAATTATTTAGATCGCTAAAGAAGATCCTGATGCATCATACGTTATCTATTGCACAATACAATATAATAAAATAAAAATTGTGTATAATGAATCCTGTCTGTGTTTTATCGATCACTATATCTCAATTACGACAATTTCCCTATACAAAGGTAAAATTATTAATGGTTGTTCCCCTAAAAAAACTAAGTTTATTTTAGAACCTAAAAAGTAAAATAGTTTTTCAAATAATTAAAAAACTATACATCTTGGATTGTATACACTACTGAATGATAACGCATATAGAGAAAACAGTATTAACAACATCTAGATTTGAGAAACATTAGAAAAGATATAGCCAATTGATGAAATGAAAGTCTGAGATATCTAGCCCCCATGAATAATTATAATGAACATTTGAGTGATAATTTTCTAGCATAAAATGGTTTAATTACTAAGTAATGACATAATCAATATAATAATATTAAAAATAAAAACAAAAGTGCTGAAGTTTCACATTTGATATTTATAAATCCTGAAAAAATAAAGTAAATAATAAAAATAGTTGATAATTCTATATTAAAGAAAACAGATTGATATTAAAATAAATTAAAAAATAAAATAAATTAATGAAAAAAAAACATTTATATACTATTTATTGTATACCTATATCAATATTAATTTTAAAATAGTCATTCCAAGTTCCAATGGAAACTCTTAGGTAGGGATAAATTATAATACATGTTATTTATTCTAGATAGTACTAGCTATTAGAGTATCTGAGAGGTTTTCCTCTAGCAATTGTTTGGGTAGTTATATAGAAATTCCATGTATAGTACAGATATATAGCATGAAAACTACTACTCCTACGAAGATAAATGTCATAACTACTTTATAGCACATTAAACTAGCTTTGAGTTCTAATAGACAACCGTACGTCTCGTGGTCCTTGAGATATAGATTTACTACAATAAATTCACTAACTACTGATTTTCCCGTACAGTTATTAAAAAATATTGCTTTTAAAAAAGCTGTATCTTGGAAACTATTGAACATGAATAGCTCTTTTAGGGCTCCTATTTTAATAAATTTACTTTACTTTAAATAATGTTCTATATTAGGGTTTCTAGTGTTCTTGGTAGTTTTAATGGTATGGAGATCCGAAAAAAATATATATATTTTTTTAGCGTTTTGTAACTTCCACCATTTTGTATTCCCCTTTACTATACTTGGCAGACTCATCAATTTTGGCTAGTAACTATACATCGTTTTAATTAAATTTATCAAAAGTTGGGATAAAATAACCATTCCTTTTCTACTCTTATATCCTATCTTTTGTGAAGCTCAGTCTTTAAATAAAGTATAATTTAGGAAGTGCCCACTTTTATTTGCCCATCACTATTTCAATGAAAGGACAAACTATAATTTCATTTAATTAAATTAAAGTTATTTCTCATTTTAAAAAAAAAAAACAGTTATGTTAGTAGTAAAGCAAAATATTCAGTAATTAAATTGTTTAAATCTCTTTGTCTGTCACTTTTTTCTTGTCCGGACTCTTTTTTTGAAGACTCACTTTTATTTTATTTATTTATTTTTTTTTATTTTTTTTTTTTGTGAAATATATTATATTAATGTGTATATATATATATATGTTTTAACATCTTTAATCGTAAAAAAATAATAATAATCAGACAAAGGAAAGTCATATATATCATTATTTAAATTTAAATTTCTTTTTTTTGAATAATTCTTCCACATATATTTGTTAAAGTTGATGCGTGTAGGAAGAAAAATATATGCCTACTGATTGGAACTTAGTTCTTCCGGATCTTTACATTCCAGATCATATAAATGTCTTAACATGAATAACAATGAACTTAGCGAGTTTATTACCACTTGATTACCACATTACACTGTAACTTTATCTGATTTTCTTTACGACTAAGTTCTAGAACACGATTGAAACTTGTTGCGGCCAAGGTATCTAGTCGTTTAATTAGCCGGAACTCGGAAAATTTCCACTTGCTTTGTAATGGAGGGGGCTTTGAAATACTCGAGCGTTCTCGGAAATCCCTGACAGGTTGTGGCTTAGAGGTAAGAGCTATTCATTATAAGGCAGTCTTCATTCGCAAAACTATTTAGTCGTCATTGATCGTGTGGTAGGCAGTAATGGTATAGCACACCTCCTATGTTTCCTTCAACAGGTGAATTCTAGGCAATCCAACCGGAACTCCCATTATTTGGCTCATGTCGTCGAAGTTTTGTAAAAATCTGGTACAGAGCGTGCGTCACACAATGTTCACTTAACAACTTACATACGACCCTAAGTATAGACTTATATACAACTTGTATATAAAAATTAAATGAAAAATTGTTTGTTATAGGTTGTTTTTTGATCCGATGTAAATATACTGTTTCAAATCTTGTAAATTAACTTTAATGGTTTATTTTGTATCGAATATAGCGCACATATATATTTATGAAGACATAATAATAATACTTTATTTATTCTGGGACGAGTACCTTTAGAATAATACAGAAAGATATGGGCTGAGGAGCCTCAGAGATATATAAACAAAAAAGGCAAACTAAATAAATAGTCATAACAAAAAATAATTATCAGTGACTTTCTAACTTTAATCAGTTAGTAATAAAAAAAAAAAAAACAGGGTGTAAAAATAATTAAGAACGATACAATAATTTATAAACATATTTAAAATTATATCTATTTACAATTGTATGGGGTCTGAATGGATAAGAAATGATTGAACAGGGAGGATTCAAATGGAAATAGGTGGCGGAGGTAGGGGGGGACCTAGTTCCACCCCTTTAGAACAATTATTAGGTAATTGTAACGTTATAATAACATATATTGGCCAAAAAAATTTTTGGCGTAGTTAATTATAACTTTTATTAATATTGCATATAAATAATTTTAGACACAGAGAATAAAAAATTAATTGACTAAATACATAAAAAACAAAACAAAAAGGTAGTTACAAATTATTCGCAAAATTAGTCTTGGTGGCGGTCATTAAATGTATCAAAATCTTAAAAGAAAACTCAAAAAAATCGTTAACCATCAATTAACTACGAAAAGTTTTTTTTTTTTATTATTTTGGTACCTTTATTGACCGCCGCACAGACTATCTTTCTACAATCTACTCCATACGGACAACTATCTTCTTCCAATATCCTATATGTACTATCATAATATTGGATCAGATTGGTGAAGTAAAAAGTAGTTAAATAGAAGGATTTTAATTAGGGTTGGGACAGAACATATGTTAGAGGGAATGGAGTTCCAGCGAAAGGCAGCTCGGGTAAAAATGATTTATCAATCGTAAATGTCAGAAGAACAGGACCTGGTTAGTACGGGATTGGACTGAGAATTTGAGTTGTAGGTTTTCTAGGATATAGGTGGGGCGCTAAGTACTAATTACTTGGAATATAAAGGAAACTAGGAAATACTATGGATAGGGCCACTTCAGATAGGGATGTATCCAATATCTCCCGCCGTACCATTTCCACTTTATCACCTCTAAATTACCTACGCCACCTATTTCCATTTGAATCCTGCCTGTTCAATCATTTCTTATCCATTCAGCCCCATACAATTGTAAATAGATATAATTGTAAATATGTTTATAAATTATTGTATCGTTCTTAATTATTTTTACATCCTGTTTTTTTTTTATTACTAACTGATTAAAGTTAGAAAGTCACTTATAATTATTTTTTGTTACGACTATTTATTTAGTTTGCCTTTTTTGTTTATATATCTCTGAGGCTCCTCAGCCCATATCTTTCTGTATTATTCTAAAGGTACTCGTCCCAGAATAAATAATATATTATATTATATAATATATATTATGTCTCCATAAATATAAATGTGCGCTATATTCGATACAAAATAAACCATTAAACTTAATTTACAAGATTTGAAACAGTATATTTACATCGGATCAATAGAATTTCAAAATATGCAATCTAGTTACAAGATTTAATGATTGAATGCAAAGGTTAGGTAAATTCATTAATTAATTAAAACACTTAGAAGACAAAATATTCATTAATTGGCAGTCCTAAACAATGCTAACTGAGAACAAATGTATGGATACAGTACAAGCGCCCTTCGATTTGTGCCCAAAAGCCGACACCCAAAGGGTCAGCCTCAAATGCAGGCCAACTTGAACCAGCCAATCAAAATAAACCATTCACATGCTTGCACATTTACCAATTTGCCCTTTTTCGGCAAACGTTTAGATGCACCATTACACAAGGATTGGTTTTAACAGAAATTTATTAACTTCTTCATGCTTGTTACAGAGGGCGTTCTACAACAGTTTGTTAGGGTTGAGTGGATAGGACGAAAATCATTAATTTCTCTAAAATTTTGAACACATTTTTGGATTATTTTAAATATTTAGGCTTACCTGGTACGACTGTTAACACTTCACTATTGTAATATTTTTTTCTATGATTAAACACAAAAACGTTTCCACAACACTCAATTATTTAAACTTAAGTCGTATCTATATTGGTTTTTAATTATTGCATTGCAAAATTTGCATTCTGAAGTAACATGTTTACAAATTTCCTTACCTTTTCATGGTGACGTCCCTGCCAATAATGCAATTTAGTTAAAAAATAATCTGGTAAGAAAAAACAAAACGCTACAAATTATTGAGCAATGGTTTATTATTTAAATTAATTATTTATTATAGCACTAAATAGAGAGCAATAAAAAAGTTTTTGATTGATTATATCAAGGCTGAAAAAAAAATTATAAGGTTTATATATATTATTATTATTATAGTTGGCTCTGACAAAAGCAACGGAGGACGTTTTTGTTTTTTCTTAGGCTAGTATATAATGTTTCCAAAACGTTTTCTATTTCTCCTCTATCTTCATAAACTACGACTAAATAACTTTTATAAACTAGGTCAAACTGCGGTCCGCGGCAGGTCAACCACCAATCAGAGCCGCCATATTTATTTTGATTATTTTATGATTTGACAATATTAATTAATCATGAAAAATAATAAATTTATTTTGTTATTTATGATTTCTGACTGAGAACGCTTTTGTGATGTCTCTAGAATAAAGATTTTGATTTTGATTTGTTAAAATAATTAATCTGTTTTAACTTAAAAACACATTTTTGTCGAGTAATTTTTTGCACTCCCATTTTTTGACACTATTTGTATAAATGGTGTTGATATGGGCTTTATAAAATCAACCTAACTTGTTAATAATCATGTATTTTTCATTGAAATATTGGAAAATGATATTAAAAAAATTATTTTTTTCTTTCTATCTAAAGTAAAAAAAAAAATATTAAATCCACAAAAAAAATTTAAATAAATTACTGAAAACACATAGTAATTAATTATTCACTTTTTTATTAGATGGAGTAATAATTATTGGAAATAAGTATAATAAATAATATAATTATTTTCGAATTAAATAATTCATATTTCTTCAGCGAATGGTACCGTTCGAAGCATGTTCCAGGGGCTTGTTACAAAAGCCAAAGTTATCACTTCACTCAGAACCAGATAAATTATCTGCCCATATAAAGTTTTTCGCTATCCATTTTCAACATATTTTATTTTAATAAAAATTGCGTCATAAAATAATACTATAAAATAACTGAAATAGATATCTGAACTCCCAAATGCTTATATTTAAATACAATTTTTTAAAAATGTTTTTTGTTTTCGTTTGCACTGTTATGCAACGCAACTGAAGCTGAAATCAGTTCTTTATCGCAATTATCTCTGTTTGGTAACAATAATCCCCGAAATATATCTTAAGATCAGTTAACAAAAATCAATAAAAAAAAAATCCTATAAAGTGTAAAATCGATTCTTTGAAGCGATTCTTCCGATTGGTTGATTTTAGCCTAAAAGTCGCTGTTTCAATTCTAAATATGTAATTTTTGTTTCGTGGAAATTTTCGTTTTTGAGTTAGGCTTTTTGGACACACAAACCATTTTGAGAAGTTACCTCAAAACCTATATATCCGTCGAAAACTCGAATTCGAAATTTTGCAGAATCGGAATACTTCCGCTTACTATGTGTTCCATATATCGGGTGAAAGGAAGCAAAGCCAAGCTAAAAGCCTATTTGTTATAGTATTAATTATTACTTTATTGTAAAACTGAGCCCTTTGATTTGACGTGACAGTATTGTGCTATAACCATTAGAGAATGAAATTATATGGCATCCACGAAGCTTATTCCTGTGGTTAAATTAACAACGTTCTTCGTTTAATTTTCGGTGCTAAGCCAAGGTAAATTCTCAGTTTGATTTACTACAAGGCCATCTCCTACGTATGATTTGAAATAACTACTGGCTTTAACAAGGTTATTAATAGCATGCTATACCACGTGCTAACTACGGTGCATTAATGACAGATTAGTTCCATCACTTTTCTTTCTAGTCATTTTACATTCATTGAATCGATCATGTTCCTTCCTAGTCATTAACTAGGCCAGCTAATAAACAAAACATTGTGAAATCTTATCAGTTGGATAATTAGCTATTATAAACTATTTTCATCCTCAATAAAATTAATAAATAATAACATTAAAGTGGATTAGCGTCCTTTCGACAATATACATGACCTGTATAATTGATAGTCGTTTATATGGCTGCTAAATGCCTTGCTATTAATACCATCTGTATTTTTTAAATTTAATTAATATTGTTGTGTAATGATAACATTAAATGCATAGCGAACCCGAAGAATCGATACCGATACTACCAATCGTTGTCTACATACTAATAAATAAAATATCTATATGTATATAAGCATAAAAATAAATAAAATAAACATAAAACTATGTATATGAAGAAAAAATAAATAAAAATAAAATATTCACTTGTCACATTTAAACTCTGGACCTGAGGATCGCCGAGCCCTCTCTCTCCCCCACACATTAGAGGTAGAGCAGGGTTCTTCAAGATCCTAGTGCAGCCTTCTCACTGCGTCATTGGTAATGAGCCAGTGGAGGCAGAGTAAGTGCGTTAAAACGAATCTATATAGACCTACGGAACTGTCCAATGATGCGCGTCCGAACCCGCGCGTAGCCTTATAAATTCTCAAGTTAAATCATCCTTTTCAGTCTAAATATTTTACACAATACTTTATTTTCAAAAGCCTTGAGTCATTGTTCCTTCATTAAGAGTCCTGTCCTTAGGACGATTTTAATAATCTTTTATGTCATGATTATAGAAATAATTGTTTCCGAATTTTTCGAAACTATGTCTTATTACTCATATAACGACTCTTATTACATAAATAGAATTTACATTAATAATATCAGCTTCATGGGCTTTATCTTTCTGATACACAGTTATCAATAAGTCGGTGAGCGAGTGGTTACAGGCTCACTCATGTTTTAGATATGTTTCATTGTATGAAGATTATTTCAAATCCAATAACATACATTTCCAAAGGAACTTGCAGAGAATATATCAAAATAAAAAAAATCCGTGCATCTATGCTAGTATTCCTCAAATTTATATGATGATGGAAGATTATATATTGTAGAAAATGGAATTACCTATCAATAGAGTGGCTATGATTTTAGGTGATGTATAATTTTTGAGTTATTCCAGAAACTATATATTTTTTCTTTTTAGGTTTTAAACAGACAATCGGTCCCTACTTCCACCTAATTCGGAGTTGAGCTTTCGGGGTCCACTGAACCGTCGAATTCCGGTTGTCAATTTTTACAATTCGGAATCCTTATATAATCATTAATATTCTTTACTTTGTCACAAATCAAGTCATCCATCAGTTCTTGAATATGTTGCCGATTTGGCTAGAACTAGATACCAATCCTTCCTTAATAAACTATCTAACCATCCAAAACCACTCTGACCTGGCTTCTCCTTCGTTACCTCTAATAAAATCTCCAAAATAATCCTCCTACGCGTCTGAAAAGATGCCCTCGAGATCCTCTCAAGAAATGTTATTGGTGTTCTATCAATATGTAGATTCTTCACATGTCATTGTTTAACTAACATCAAATTTACTTTTTTTATTTATTTTTAATGCAGTAAATATGAATAAATAATTTGTTTTTAAAAATAACTTTAGAATCCGAATTTTTATTTTTTATTGCGCATCATCATCACATTAGTAATCACCATAAATAATTTTAACTATATTTACATCGTCGTTTTTGAGATACTGTTATCTATAGGTTAATGAGTAGTTACAGATACGTACAGTCGCAGGAATGGAATGTTTTATCAAAACTTAAATTATACATACTTCGGCTTTGGTACTAGAGATATGTATCTAAAACTGGACAGACCGCAAGAGGTATGTTGCAGAAATTATCACTCGACTAATTTTACCTGAATATATTATTTTATTTTAAATTATTAGTAATTTATAAATAAATAGTGTTCCAGTATCTTCTCTTTTTTTCCCTTTAGTTAAATTTCGCTTTGTTGCTATAGACCCCTAACACTTGATCGTATGTTTCTGTACTTATACTGTACCACGGAAATTTTAGATGTTAAAAAGTATATATTGTAGAAACAGAACCACAGCGGCCTTTCCCAAAATGTGCAAAATTTAGTTCAGAAATTGTACAGCACTCATATCGCTAATAAACCACCAGCTTTAGAGATATTCACCAAGGTTTATGTGTTTCGATCCATCTGAAAAGAATATTATAGTTGTGGTCGATAGTAAAAATCGAATGTTCTCCTTATCTCTATCCCTATTATCGCTATTTTTAGCTCTGAGTTATTAGCTATTATTCGCAACGTAAAATTAGTCGTGTTGGAAGTGGATTTTGAATTTGAAAATGTGACAACTTCAAATTCAAAATCCACTTCCAACTCTTGAGAGCGCTGGTAGAATCGCTATCTTTTGTTTTTATTTTGCAGTAGAGAGGTAATCAGTACTCTCCTTCAAAGAATAAGTGAAGACAAAAGGAGAAGAGTTGACCACGCCCTTGGAGCTCAGGTTTACGTTGGTGTTAATAAGAATGCCCGGTATTGTATTCTAAGCTGAAACAGGTGGTAATTGGCTTCGTATTGAAAGATTACCTTCATCACTTAAAATAAAATCACCTTCATTATACTCCAATATTTTTTTATTTTTTTATTTTTTTTGCAGCAATCCAACCTTACCGAAATTAGCGACCACGACGTGGTGCGTATTATGCCAAAGAGAGCCATCATAGTGGTAAATTAATTATAGTATAGCTGCGCCATAAAATAATTCCTTTGATCTCACTGAACTCATGCATTAAGACAAATCTCCATCAAATTTTTAAGAAATTTATTTTTAGTTAAAAAAAAGTATGTAAATAAAAATAGTCAATCAAAACGATTGACGAAATATATATTTTATATATGTGTATATATATAAAACATTATAATAATCAATATTTTTATAACATATTATTTATTTATATATCCATGTTGATGGAGATTTGTATTTATTTTGTAATTAACTGTTCATCTTAAGCTCGCTTATTTTATTATTTCTTGCATTTTTGGGGGGTGGGTAGAGGGGAGTATGGAATTTCTTGAATAATTTAGTAATGTTTCGAGCTGTGGCCAAAGCCATTTGTATGAAAGCCCTTATTATCCCCTAAGTCAAATAAAAAAATAAGTAAATGAAATTTGCTGTCGTGACAGTGCTATCCCATTATCAGCTTGTGTGTCAGAATTCAAATCTTTCCCAGCAATTATATACGTACCATATGTGCCTTGATAATGAACTGTAACACTTTGCCAACCTAAAAGGTATGTTTCGATATTTTTTTTGTTAATTATTTATTATTTCTTTATATATTTTTTTTTACTTTTAATTAATTTAGCTCAAATTACATTTGCCACTGTGATTAAGTTTCTAGATTAAAATATTTATTCATCCGTAATTTTTTCCAGTAGACTGTTATCCAGTTGTGGCTCCACTACTAAGACTAAAACCTTCACCGTAGGGATACACCCCAGTTGTATTTGTAAAACGTTCATCGTTACCTCATACGCTACACTGAAAATCAAACGCTGAAAAATAATCAAATTTTGCATTGGCTTAGACAAAACGGTAGGCCTTGTTTGGCTTTCGTGACATATATTTTTTATTTATCTCTCTTATTACTTAACCGTTTTTATTATTGATTTTTTGTATCTTCTTTTTGTTTACTTTTTTTTATTGCTTTATATTTTATAATCAAGAATTATTGTATTCTATTGATCTCCAAAAGTTTTGTAGTAATTGTAATGTACTACGACGTGTATATCTGCTTTTCTTGAATAGTGGCACATCTGACAAAAACAGATTTGTTCCATTGGACGTGTTTCAAAGATATTACCAGATACAGAGGTTTTCTATATGCCCTGGTCCCGCTTAAGGTTGTAGGAATATCAAAAAATAACCACGGTTTACATTATAATCTATAGAATATCTTAAATAAAAGATAAAACTATATATGTATTAAACATATAGAGTAGTAGATGTATTTTTAAAAATGTTTTACTTTTTAATATCCAAGGTTCAGTTTAGTTAAGGATTAAACCTGATTCACCTTCTTTTTTTATAGCAATTTAATACGTCATTAGAAAAAAATTAATCTTCCCCGGAAAAAAATCCGCCTCACGTTTTAATATTGCGGCGTTATAATATTTACATATGATTAATCATAACAAGCGTAATAGATTCTGGTCCATTCCTTTGTTCATTTCATGATTTTTTTTAGTTTGGTTCATTTTTTCATTATTAAATTTGTATAATAAATATTAAGGAACAAACCTTTTGGAAGATATTAAATCCATATTTTTTAAAATAATTATAAATATTTCAATTTTGTTGTATATATTTCCCATTTCTATAACATTTTATCATTTTTAATTGGGCATTTTTAAACATTTTGTTTCCCCTTTGCCACTGTCACATTATTAAAATATATTTTCATATAAAACTGTTGCAAAAATTTGTAATAATTTATTTATTTTTTTACACACATAGTTTTTTCTTGGGACTTAATTTATCTATTTAAAAAATATATATTATTATTTTACAAAAGATTTATTTTAAAAAAATTTTCAAAATTTAAAAATCATATTTAATCTCTAGTAAAGTGTTCTATGTTCGCTCTGTGAGGCTCCTTATGTAAGCAAAGTCCCGATGTATTAGTAATAAATCTTAAAATAGGTAAAATACAAAAGTTACTAAAAATTAAGAAAAAATAAATTATGTAAATAATAGATACTTATATTAACCAATTACGGTTCCGAAATAGAAGTCAGTTTACGGTAACTGAGTTGTTAGGAATGTGGTCAATAGGCCGTTTTGAAAAGTAGATTTGATACTTAATCGATGTATCGAAAATGGAATGGAATGTGAACGTGTCGAGGTTCGAATAAGGATTATTGAGTAGAATGTTGCTATACGACGACCTAGAATTTATTTATTAATTTGATTGGCAAGAAGAGGTATGTCGGGAAAAGAAGAAGGATCTGAAATATTAAAAATCAGACATGTATCTTAGTCAGTGGTATAAAATAATTTGTCCCATGGATGATGACGGAAAGAACTTAAGATGTATCGATGTATGGTGTCTAATCTTCATTAATAATAATATTAATAAAAGCCGTCAGGTACCTCTAAGGAGGCACACCCTACCTCTACAAAAATGGTATCTCCAATTGGGCAAACCTGGTGGTTGAGTAAGACCTTGAACAAATGCCACTCTTACACAACCGTTGTTCTAGAAACAGTACTTTTTTGAAACCCTAACTCTTCAAGGCTTGTAGCGGTAAAGGTTTGTCTTATTTATTTATTATTAAAAATAGCTATTCTTGTATTATACCTGTCATTTATGAATCCTAAACATGCCCAATTCAATTACGTAATGGCGAAAAAAAAGTTTATGCAAAATATTTATCTGAGAGAAAAATGAGCACACAAAGGAAAATCTGGATTGAGGGTACTGTGGGCTGCTTCTTGAAAATATGAGTATGTAATTTTGTACCGTGTTAGATACTGGTACAAAATAAACCAATCAATTGATTGTGATCAGCTTAAGCCGGTGGACACAGATTGGGGGATATTGGTCATTCTTTATTTCAAGGGGCCACAACATTATCTGTACCTGTGGACACATTTGTAAGTTATCTGCCATGTGGTGGCCACCGACGTAACATTTTGTTGATTAAAGAGTTTTAATGATTGAAGAAGTTTGTTGGGGATGCGGTCAGCAAAGAACAACATAAATAAACAAAACAATATTTATTTTATGCCGACGTTTTGACCTGAGTTTCAGGTCTTCATCAGGGGTTATGGCGTAGAAGGTAGGCCTAAAACGTTTCAGTTTCTAAGGGCTAAAGTTACAGTAGCTTCACTACCGTGATAGATACTGACGTGTTGTCGTGATGGTAACTAATTTTGGGGGAGTCACGAAGGAGGAGCTGGACAGCACCACACCGTCAACATTCACTACAACTGGAACGGCAGGAAAATCAGAGAGGATCGTCCCTTCATAATACCAGGTAAGTTTCCATTAAATACAATGCGTAATTATCTGGTTGCTATCAACATTAAAAGTTTTTACATGCGCCGCAACAAACAGGAAATTAGAGTGTTTTTACAGGGGCAGAGAAACAACTGGCAAAAACCGCACCCGGAAAAACATACGTTTCGCCACGTCGAAAACGGATCCACCTCCACCCTGGATCTGCTTCTCACCAGGCAGCCCCGTCATCTCACAATCTGCACCGCCATGGATCCCATGTCGTCGGACCATCATCCGGTCCTATATACCATCCATGCACGTCCAGATAAACCGAAGACAACGAAGTTTAGATACCAGGAGGCTGACTGGTTCGCATGGCAGCAGCACTGTCCATCCCTACCTACAACTCGTGCCTCCGCCTGATATACTTTTCTGAGAAATGGAAACACGCCATTCTGTTTCCGCTGCTGAAACAGCCAGGACAGGGGATAAGGAAGAACATTACAGACCTATAAACCACATCTGGCAAATATTGCAGAATTATTCTTAATTATGAGACTTTTGTGAGGAGAACTCAGTTATCCCCTACGAACAAACTGGCTTTCAAGCACACCTCAATACAGAACATCATCTTATGAGCCTTCAAACAGAGATGTACAGAGTCCTCCACAAAAATGCAGCGACGGCTATGATTTCTATAGACTATACGAAAGCATTCAACTCCGTTTCTCACAGCATTTTATGCCGTTAGCTCGCGGACCTCGAGTGCCCAGAACAGTTCTATAGTATCAATCTGTCATTTCTAAACAAACGGAGCATATCTATACGGATTCGTGACGACTTCTCCCGAACTTTACCTCTCACATGCGTTGTCCTCCAAGGATCAGTCCTATCCCCGGTCCTCTTTTCCATCAACACGGTGGACATGGTAGGACACAACTACAGAAAAGCGACCATCGCAGTATATGCAGTTGATATTGCCATCTATAGCAGCAGTGTCAACGCCACTACAGCACTGGTCCACGTTGAAACTGTAGCCCAGATATCAGTTGTCGCAGATATCTTAAAGAAACTTGCGAACATTAGCACAAGTGTAAACTCGACCAAAACTGACTGTGTGGGGAAGACCACACTAGCGCCATCTAACTCAATAGTATATCTCGGGATAAAGCTGGACCATCTTACCCTATCCACTCACATCTACCATAAAGTAAGACAGGTAAGACCAAAAACCTACCGCCTCCATCACCTACTATTGTCACCTGCTCTCTAACTTCGTTTAAGATTAAAAATTTACAAGAGCATATTACGCCTAGCTCTCCTATACGGGGCGCCGCTCTTCACTAAGCTTCGGGACGGAACACGCCGCTATCTTCAACAGTTCCAGGGATTCTGAAAAATAAATAAATAAAAAATGCCTACCTCTTCCCAAATAATCAGATTTCCTCAGCCCCCTCTTAAAATGCATTACCAGAATGCAGAAAAAGAGGCTACCTTCAACCCCTTTTTAATCATGACTTCATCCCCACGCACCCATGGGCCTTAGAAGAAAAAAAAAGAAAAAATGTGGTTCGATTTCAGTATTTAGCTACTTATTTCCACAATTTCTGAGACTTGACGTTGAAACAACCTGAATCCGATAATTTAGTGGGACCGTAGAAATGTCTTTCCTTCCAATCTATATCGCTTATTGCATTTTATGTTTTTAGTTGTTTTTTTTCTTACGGTTTCATTTTGTTGACTCGTGCGGGCTCCTAGTTTGAAGGTCGGTGCACCGGCGCGTGACCACCATGTTTGCCAAACGAATACTAATTGTAGACTATACCTTGTTTTTCCTGTCTCTTTTTTTTTTATTTTTCCTCGTCGCGTTTTCCTCGTGCCCCCATTGTGTTGGCTATATTTAGATTTTCATGAAAATTAATTCACCGCCTGTTGCTTCGGTCTGTCCTCGAAGCCGATATTCGGTTGGGAATGGCTAAGCCAAATTTAGCCTATAAGGTTGTACCGTTCATCCCTTTCTATATCGGCTGTTTTTGTTTTGACTTATGTTACAGTGCAATGTAATACACTTCTGCTAAACAGGAGCCTATGTAGGATATGATTCACAAAGACATGTCCGTTGAGGAAGGGAATTGAACAGTGTTTCATCTTAGGTAGATCCTTCATCACGTCACCACCTGCTTGTCAACTAATTCAGTGTCATTCAATTTTCTGTTTATTATTAGTCAACTTCTCCAGGCACCTTTGTAAGCCTGCTACGTGACGATAACAGGCATCTAGCCTTTTAAGGGAAATATTCAAATGAATTGCTTCTTCTGACCTCTTGGTTCTGGATTTTCTTTTTCTTTCTTCGCTTTTCCGCATCGGAATCATCATTATTTTTGTTCTTTTTTATCCTAATTTATTTAGTAGCTAATCCTCTTGATAATTGTTTGTTGTATTTTCCCTTAACGATTCATTATTATATGTGGTTATTTACTTGTATGTTACCGCGTTCTTAATTACTTTTAAATGAAATATTTGTACATATATACTCTCTTTAAAAATTCCTATTTGACCTACAACTGATTACTTGTTTCCATTCACGAACTGTTTTAGTGTCAGTGATGGCTCTGATAAAGATACGCCTTATTGTTTATTGTAATCAATAAAAAGAAATAAAATAAACACTGTACGTTCCCTCGTTTTTCCTTAACGCAGAAAATAGAAAAATGGCGTAGCTTGGAGGGGAACATGGCTAGTTGGCTGGGGTGGGAAGGGGCGGTAATGAGTAGCTCCTTAGATTATTCTAGATTAGCAGCTTCGGTTTTGCGGACGAAGTCTTTGAGAGAGAACTGGGCTGAGGTCTTACCATTTCACTCCCTCACTTAAAAAAAAAACAGTGGAGTTTAAAATATTTCTTTTTTTACACTTTCTTTTGTGTATGGGTAATGATCAAGGATTTAGCATCTATGAACTTTTTCCTGTTTAATTAAATAACAATAATTCAAAAAAATGAATAAAAACCTTGAAAATATCACTTTCTCAGTTTTTCTATAAAAAATATTTTTCTTTATCTCCCAAAAAGCTTGTTTTGACTTCCTCAATCAAAAATATGAACCCTCACTTCTTTGTTTTAACATTTTTCAAACTATAACTAAATATACTCTTTCGTTGCCACTACATGAATGGTAAAGGTACTATGCCACTAAGTTATGAATTTTCGCTGCTCGAAATTATCACTTTTTATGATCAATATTAGTAGAAGTGAATCTTCAGATAATGACCCATATAAGTATCCTACAAATTAATGGTTAATACAAGACGTTCTTTGAAATATGAATATTGTATTGTTCATTTTTTCGGGCAGGTGAGGATTTGCAGCTAGAGCGATGATGTAGTAGACAATGAACCTTTCTAATCAATGAAAAAAAAATACCCATATTAATCTAAACCGGTTAGGTGGTTGAGCAGAAGCCGAGTTCCTTGAAAAATGAAATATTCCTGGAATTCTCCTTCTAAGTAAATATTTTTAAAGTAAGTAAGTATTCCAAGTACTTAAATTACAATTATTCTCTTTAACTTATTTATTTATTTTTAAATTCAGATGCTCAATAACAAATGAATTGAGTAAGGTTCGTAAGAGGTATGGTTGAGCTTCGAAGCTTCTGGTATCCACTTAACTACTCTCGCTTCTCCTTTGCCCTGAACGTACTACATCAGCCAGAACGCTCCGGTATTAATGGTTATGGTTATTTAATTCAATATCGACCTGAGGCAGAGGGAGAAGGGGGGACGGGTAAATTAAAAGTTAGTCAAGGTCGTGCGGAAAAAGGTTGACGGTAAAGACCGGTTGCTTCTAGTCTAGCTTCGTCAATAGCCATCAACAATTCAACCTATAGCCATCTAGTCTATGTTCAACTTTCATTTTGTTTACACTATCAATACTATACGTATTATTTATCATATTAAAATAAAAGTATAATTTTTCTTTATTGTTTTATTTTTTTAAATTTCAATGATAATTAGCCTTTAAAGTATCATTCAATTACATAAATGGTTTATTCAATAAATACTGTATTTCGTCATGGTCCTGTCTTCACCAGTGAATTCGAATAAAGGGCAGTGACAAACAGATTCCCGACGTTTTACTGATAGTTTTCAGGTTTTTTAGTACTACAATATTTACTCAAGTACAGCTTAGAGTGACGTACGTAATTTGTTTAACGTGTTCCTTTGTAGGTACGTAGCGATTTTTTTAGTTGCCGAACTCAACTGATTTTCTTATTTGATAGTTCAAATTACTGAGTAATACCCCGTCAATTTTTGTAAATAATTGGAGCTCATGCAGCTACTACTGTTTTCAAGTCAAGGCCCTTCTGATTTTGTTTATTTCCTTTATGAATAAAATATATATTGTAAGTGATAATAAAAAATATCCATATTGTCTTAACATATTTATTTTCTTATCAATCCTACGTTTCGGCCACTCCGGCCATTCTCAAGAATGTTTACAATAACATAGCAACAATGTCATTAAACGTTGTAGGCTGTGTCAAAATATATCTTAGTCTATCACCCTATTTTTATCCACCATTTTACCTGTTTCTAATTTTACTAAATTTACACTTTCTACTACAACTTATCCATCACTTTATCAACAATTCATTGTTGTTGCACAAGTTTGTGAATAAGATATCCTTGCGTTTTTACCATGACTACATGGATGTTTTTATTATGATAAACAAATAAATCTCAAACAAGAAATTAAATTATATAAAAAATAAAATAAAATTATATATCGTTTGTTTGATTTGAGTTGATTCGTATATGAGTATTCGTCGCTTGTATATACGTAACTCAAAAATGCCCATTTCAGGGAGAATTCCTGGTATATGAGAACTTTATTTAATGTTCTATGAAATTATGAAGGCATGACTGAAAATTAAAAAAATAATAATAATATCATTTATTCACAATAATTGTTATAATAAGTGATAAATATTTAAATAAAAAAAGAATAAATTTATTAATATTTTATCTTACAATAGATTCATGGGTTTGTGGTAACCTAAAAAATGATTTATTTCTTAATTAGAATGTAAATTAATAAAATTATAATTGGCTAAGGTCCCCGAGGTATCTTAGTTTAAATTTTAATTATTTATCTTATTAATTTTATTAGATATTATTCATATATTTAAAAAAAAATATTTTAATCTGGATGAAAGCAACCTTACATAGGTTTTGTATATTTTAATAATAATGTTCAATTCATATCTAATTCAATTAATGTCTAATTAAAATTAACAAACAATAAAATAATGAAATATGATTCCCATTTAGTAATATTTACAGTTTTTCATTTATCTACTTACTTTTATTTGCGATGTGTATTTATTTATTTTTCCAAGTTATTTAATGAAGTATATGTATTTCTTTTTCTATTTATATTTAATACGTTAATGAACGATTGGAGCATGATACCTACTGAAATGGGCCCGATTAATTGTGGAAAACATTAGCGGTCAAGTGTGATTTTAACTAAATCACCTCTTCGCACAACCACCGGCACCTAGTCCCGTTTTAATAAAATGATTTCCAATAATCACTGTTTAAACATGTCATATGGCAGTGAGGAAGATTTCTTTCTAGTAGGCACGGCGAATTAATTATATTGCAATGTTTTACTAATATTCTACTTCCCACACTGAGTATAATTTAAATACATTATAACTTTATTTTTATATTCTCTTGGGAAAAAAAAAAGTTTTTACTGTATTATTTTTATTATGGTGTTGGAACTGAAATATAAAATATTTCGCAATATGTACCAGAAAAAATAATCATCGTCGTGAGAAAAGAAAATTTCGAAATAAAAGAGAAAAATTTCATAACTTTCGGTATTTTTTATATTTTATAGCTTTAACGAAGTTCTAAACCTAATCTTGACCATTCATGGTTTTCCTTTCATTTTTTAAAAGGGAAATTAATAGTTTGTAAACTTATAATTTTTATTATCGTGACTTATATTTAATGTCCTTTTGTTTAAAAACAAATTGACTCCGTTTTAGTATGATTAATTATCGTTATGTTTCTAAAATTATATTATAAAAATGATAATTAGACAATGGTTCAATGTTGAAAGATTTTCTGAAGTTCAATTTCAGGCATTTTTAGTTATTGTTTATGTACTCATTATTCTGGTATATTTTTAAACACGAGGATAATGATAATAGATAATAATAAAGGCTTAGTGAGCCCGTAGGTTCTATGCCGAAACCACCAATCGCTTTCTACACTCATCCGTCCAAACCCAAATCTATCAGATCAGTCTTGATGCTATCCTCCCAACTATGTGCTCTACACCACGGGTTATCCGTCGGCTCAGTTTAACACGTTCCCGAGAATGGTTTAACAAAATTTCAAAATAAAATTTTATTAGTAGATATTATGTTAAAGTTTTGCTTAATATTGGTTTTATGCAAGGGTCAGATTAAGAATTTTTTTTCGATCAATTTTGAAAATTGGAATCAGAAATATTGACTGGTATTTGACAGTCACTCTTTGACTTGACAATAAATGGTAATTCATATTATTATTTATAAGTATTTGCTCCTTAACGCTATTTATCTAAGAAAAAAACTTTTTCATTATCTTTTTTTTTTGTTTTTTAGAAAGCTCCTACTAATATTTTTATCTGATGGTTAGGAATTATATATAGAAGTATCAATAACTACTAATTTCTCTTAAGTACTATTTACAATTTACTTATCCGACAATATTTTATACAGCACTCAAATTCGCACATGAAATAAAAATTAGGGTATTATGGTAAATTATGCATTGGTACAAGGATTAGCTTTATGATACTCGTTTAATCCGCCGAAAGCAATATCTAAATGAGCTTATATCTCTTATCGATATCTCTATCCCGTCTACTATCGAGCTGGCTACAATCGATAGTCCTTATCTCTCGATAAAAGTTGAATGGCTATATTAAAAAATGAATAAGACTCTCATTTGCCTGTATCCTTCAATGAGGTCTTGATACATGATTTTTATTTATGCTTATTACTTATTAATGTATCTTAATAAGGCTAGTTTTGATTATTAAGATTTCTTTATTACTAATCAATTTTTATAATTAGTATACGATATAATTTAATTTTAGTAATAATATTCAGTATGGCTTATATATAGATTAAATAATAATAATATTAATTAAACAGGTCATTATAGTTCGCGGTCGAGATTGCGTTGACGATCGGTATGAAGACTCGGTATGTAGTATAGGGTCGGTAACTTAGTATGTGGTGGTCAATGATGGTTGTCTCTCCTTTCATAAATGAAATATATATCCAATAAATTGCAAAACAATTATATTGGATTAAATTGTATCAAAACATTGATTATCAAATTGTATTAATAATTAGACGTGGAACGAATATTGAAATACATGGCGTCTAAAACCAAGAACTAGGTCCTATAAAATAAAATAAGAAAAATTGAAGGAATAAAGTTGAATTATTATTTTTTTGGATAATTATAAATAAATAATAAAATTTATATTTATGGTTATAAAAAATAAATATATAATTTTATAGTATTTTACAATTATATATGTATTGTATTCATATACTTCAATTTTTTTGCATTGAGAAATACGTTGATAAAAGCTGGTAAAGAACTCTGGAAATAAATACGTATAAAAGAAAATACAGGTTTAGCAGCAAAAAAAGTAACAATTTCAATTATGTAATGGTATGGAAAAATGTAATGGCAGAGAGGTTTAGATATTTAGGGTTTATGGTAAATATAGGAAAAAGCTCAATTTATGAGGTAATATAGGGAAGGTTTAACCGGGAAATACAGAGTTATCTCGCTATTCCTTCGATGATTCCGAACTCTCCACTAGTCCGAAATGGCGTTAAAAAAAAAGTTACTTTATTTGAGAAAGCTCAGCAGGCAATTACATTTTTATTCTCAAATAAAAGTTCACATGTGAAAAGGACATTTTTAACTTCCGGATCTAGAGGCATGTTATTGTAATTATCGTGAAAATCAAAAGTGTAAATTTTTACACAATTTGGGTATCCCGTAATCTACTTCCTATGAAAATGCTCATAATATATTATGTAATATCTATTGTATTAACCATTTGATTCCGTAAAACTAATTTAAATAATAGTAAAATATATATAATACAAATTTTGTTGGTGAAATAATATTTTTTTTATCACGTTTTTAATAAATCAATACAAAGAGTATTTTTTAATACTTTTTCTCCTTGTAAATGAACAACCTTATGATTTAAACAAATTAAATTACCACTTAGCATTACTGGAGGTATAAAATAATTATAAACTGACTTCTTTAAATAGATTAATTTTTTAAAACATTAAACTATCAAATTTCCAATAAAATATGTAAAATAAATTAAATAAATAAAAATTATTATGTGCATACTTATTTTTACAACATTTGCTCTAATATTTTCTGTTATCTGAATTATTCAGTAATCCGAATAACTAACCCCCTGCAGCAAAGTTAGTTCAGATTACCAATATTACACCGAACTTGTTATTTTTCCATTTCAATATTTCTAAAGTCGCTTCTTCTGTCCAGAAATATTAATGTTAGAATTTACAACACTATTATGTTCGAACTTTGTAATATGGATGAAGATAATATACCCTTGAAACATACCCTCTTTTATTGAGTAAGGAACAATGCCTTAAGGTTTTTAAAATTGTATCCGTAAAGTATTTGGACCGAAGAAGAATGATATATGGATCTCAGAGCTCTAATTGTCCCAAGAATGGCGTGTAGCATTAATTTTTCAATAAAAAATAAGTATTAAACAAAAAAGTAACGGGGTGTTATATTTATAGAACAATCTTTTAACAATATTTTTCTAATCGAAAATGTCACGTGACTTGTTCTTCCACTTATCTCTTTAGTTGATCTAACGACTATATTGACTTGTATAAGCGACATAAATGACTACCTAGTGCTATTATGTAACCATCCGCCTCCGTTCCGATTCATAACCGACCGTGACAATTGCTCCTTATAACAGTGATATGGAAACATGTTACAGTCACTGTCACATAGAGTAGAGTAGAGAGAGGTTGGGAACAGTGGTGTGGCCCTTGTACCGAGTCTAAATATAGCGCTGGCCAAGGTCTTCCTACCTAACGACATTTCTGTCTGCGCCACTATTGGCTGTATCTATATCTATATGTATGTGTATGTGTGTATATATGTAGAGCTAGCAGGTGGTGGTGTGGTCAGCATTTTACCTTAACTTCGAAACTAACCTATGGCAATAATTCCGCCTTCATCTTCCAGTTCATTGATACGATCAAATTCAAATTGGTTCTTTAAAAAAAAAAAAGTAAGTATTTAGATAATGGATATATTAATTTGTAAATATTTTCTAAATATTCAGGGTGTTTAATTTAATTACATTTTATTTTTATTAGAAGTTTATTTTTTGATTTTTAAAGAAGCAGTTGTATTTATGCACTGCATTGTTTTATTTAAATGTAGGAATAACGGTCAGTGGGGATTATTTGGTTGGCTTCGCACAGCAACAATGTCTGTCTAGTGGACATTTAGTTGTTCATTTGTTTTTGTTACGAGGCCATTTCTGCGTGAGACATGTACTGCTTCAACATTCCATTTTGATCATGAGTTATGTAATACAGTCCAGTACATTTATTATTACTATTAGGGTAATTAACGTAATTAAAAATTGAATACTGAAGACTTTAAAGAGCCAGTACAGAGGTGGGTCTATCAACTTTTGGCCGATTTGAGAGTTGCAGCGGGATAGCAATAACCTACATACCTTTTCAGCAAAATATCTTTCTCTGACCTGTCGGATCATATTATCTTAAGGATCGTCGTCAAGTATTTTATTTTTTATATGTTAATTAATTTTGTAAATTTGTTTTCTCTCTTTTCATAATTCGTTTTCCTACTTTTATTTTTATCTAAAAGGTCTTTTTTTTTACTTATATTCATTATTTTATTAACTCTTTTGATTAAGTATATGTTTATGTTTTCTATTGTTAACCTTGCCAAATAAATGTTAAGGCTCGGAAAGCTAGTATGTTTTTTGTTTTGTCTTTTTTTGATCTTTGAAGATTTCCTTAAATAAGAGTACGTCAATTTGAGGTGGTTTTAACAAGTATTGTGATATTTTATTGGCTTTAAGCAATATGCCTTGTCCACAGATCCTATCTAAGTGAAGCAGTTTGTAATGAGGTCATATTGGGTATACAACTAGATGTAACGTAGGTATAATACTGAACATCAATGCAATAACAGACAGCCTAAATTAAAAGATCGAGTTAGTTTTACGATATAGTTGATTTATGCTTTAATTTAAATCCTCAAATAGCTCATTAATGCTTATTTGACAGATATAGTATCCGATGGGTACACCATGCAGTTGTTTGTAGAATTATTTGTTATATGCATTTAACATTTTTGGATCGCTAATTCTTACTCTTAGTTAACGTAAAGTAATTTTTAGGAATAAAACAAGGCGCTAAGAAAAAAATAAATAATTAGTGAAGAAGCTAAGTTAATATATATCTTCTAAAATAATATCGATATATTTTCTCTCCATCTTCATTATATTAAAGAAAATTACTTTTTAGATTATTATTGAGTTAGAGATTTGCATTTGGAATATCTGCAGGGCTGTGTTCGACCTTAGTGGTCTTCAGTTTATTCTTTAATGGAGAGCTGTCTATGGTATGTCCACGTCTATGTCTATGTCGAGGGCCCGTCTATATATCCCTTGCCTACAGAGCAGGGCATACATAAAACATTACATTCGCTGAGACGGCTTGGTCTGTACTGGACATCTACATGCCACTCAGCTAGTACTCAAATCAACATTGCTGCAGAAGGACATTCTGTAGAACAATGTCAGCCTGCCCTTTCCAAAAAGATCTTCATTTAAGTTTTGTGACCTCTGTTTAAGTTTCCCTAAGCTTTTAAATTGTGATGGAGAAAAATAATAAGTATGTATACTTTTACCGATCACCCTTAACGTTAAATCCAAAAAGGTGAACCGGAATCAAATTTCCGATTTTTTTATACGAAACTAGCTGACCCGGCAATGCTTCTCTATTGCTATATTTATGTATATTTAATGAACGCAGTTAATTATGTTAAAATTAAACATATACTTATACTTTATTATTATAATTAAGTAACCAAGATTAAACAAATATATGCGATAAAGAATGAAACAGAAAATGTTTTTCAGACCAACTGACCTATTAAAGCGTGATTAATGATTTTTTAGGAGTGAAACAAAGTTGATGTTCGTTTTTAGCTCCTCAAGAAACACATAAATACAAATTTTCGAAAAAATCGGAAAATAAATTTTTTTAATTTAACATTTTCGCTCTACATCGTCCATTGGTTCTTTTTTAAAAATAAAAAAAAAGAAATAACTAATTTTTTTA
>NW_027107888.1:257226-270908 GCF_000696795.3 Halyomorpha halys | reverse complement strand
AATAACTAATTTTTTTATTTCGAGCTCTTTATCTTTACAACAACCAATAACAATAGAAAATCTAAGAGAGTGTCATTTAAAGTAGAGTCAATTTGCTAAAATATGAGCCCTAGTATAGATGTTTGCGTTCAAGATACACGTTTTTAAAAAACAATTGTTCATTAAATATATACTGAAAAATGAGTAGTCAGTGAATTTATTGTGAGAATTTTTTTCCTCAGAAAACATAGGATGTATAGATGACTTTGAGCACTCAAATTGAAGCTAGTTCAATGTGTTAGTTTGTGACGTTTATCGCCATAGGGATAGTAGCTTTCATATTTGCTGATCGAGGATGATATTCATATTTATTTTAGAAAATATCATAAAAAAAAAGACTCCCCTCCACTTCAAATTTTGAATGATCGGATTAAAATTTTGTTTTCTGTAATCCATCTGTATTGAGCCTACACTATCAATCTGCACTGCCATTTTTGGTTTTAAAGACATTCCGACCCTTTAATTAATTAAGACCCTTTAAAAGTCTTATGAATATGAATGAGCAAGATTATGTAAACAGATGACGCGTTATTTTCTCGTTGGAAAACTCTGTCATAAAACAGATAAATCCATTTCTTAGGATATACGAAATATTCGTTAAAATTGTATGTTTGCAGAATCCAAAAAAATGTATCTCGGTTACTATGCTTGGTTACCGATCCATCAAAAACAATTGCATTTATGTAGTGCTCAAAGACGTCTGCTTTAACTTGCCCTCCAATGAACAGCGTCTTCACTAGAGAACAACAAAATCAATATGCACAAGATATGCCTTACTATACTCTTGGAGTTCACTGATTTTTTTTTGATTCTTTGATGACGGATTCCCCGAAAATGTTATTGATATGGAAATAAATCACTGTCTGTTATCATGCTATATATATCTATATATATTGTTATATCCCTGGAAATAAAGCTACTAACAGGCCAGCAAATCCCGCCAGCAAAAAAGCACATTGGTGAGGTCAGAGCTAAAGAGGCTTTCGAGAGCAATGGTAAAAAAAGGTAGAGCGACCTATTGGTTACCAGAAAGCGAGCAAGATATCCTCCCATGAAAACAATCTGTAAACTTTACTCTATTATCAGAACAAAGAACTATTTTTGTTACTGTATATATGTTTATAATATTGTTATATGAAAACAATATTCCTTCCACTATGGTCGAAGCTCTTTCAAATGAAGAAGGGAAATTCCATACATTTTACACAACGGAATGAAACGTGTAATGAAATGCAAATAATAAATCTAATCTATAAAGGGAGGTTTCTCCATTTTTTTAAAGGTTTTCCCCTCCAGCAGATCGCAGGTCAATTCAGAAAAGATGTAATTAGTTATTTAATTTCATCATGAAAAACATTTGATGATGAAACAATGATTTAATATTTAAAATTAAAAAATGTGCAAAATCAGGCAATCCAAAACGTTCAATATAAAATTTTTGTAATTACCTTCAATTAACGATTAGTGATTCCAATTTCTAACGAGGTTTGACTGACTTTTAAGCTAGTGAACTAAATGTGGTATATTATGCAAGTATGCTCTGTATTAATTACAATATGAGTATTCATGATCTTTTTCTTAACCTGTTAAAGTGTGTTAAATGTAAAATGTTGTTTTAAATGAAGAAATATTTATAACATTTAACACGGGTGAGATTGTGCTTAATAGAGAATGATGTCACGCAACAGACTCGCTGAGCTGGTTTAGTTTTGTCTGTCGTCGTTTTAATATGTGTACTTGCTCGTAGTTCGTGTTTGATATTTGTTATTTTTGTTTTGGACGTTTTGAAACTATGATATATAATTGGATAAAAATAATAATAAGGTAATGGGTAAAAAAAAAGGAGAGGAAAGAAGGAACAACTGAGGTGAAAAAAGATGATGGTGGTTTTATTATCTCCTAATAATTACAAGGTCATAAAACAAGTTACCCAGAAAATCCACTCTCTCTCTCTTTAAACTATTGCATGGACTTAGAATTAGGATGCTCACAATCCTATACTTATCACATTTAGCATGCTAAAATTTTTTACATTTAACACAACGAATACCCGTTATATCAATAAATATTTACAATCTTAAAAACTCATTGACTGTTTGAAAGCGGTTTATATTATTAATAACACAAACTTCAATGATCCACTTTTACTGTCAACTTTTTATGTTAAAAAACTTCCAACGTTTTGGCCCCTAGGCCATTTTCAAAGAGACTAATTGCCCATGTCGTATATATACCACATAATTTCAATGCAAAACTATTCTTCAAAAATTGTTTTTCCTTTTCTATTAACCTCATACGGTGGATATTGTTAATGAAGTTAATAAAAAAGGAAAAACAATTTTTGAAGAATAATTTTATACTGAAATTATGTCGTTTACATACGAAATGGCCAATTAGCCTGCAAAAAAGACAAATCAATGAATTATGACACTTCAATGACTTCAGTTGTCTCCTTGAAAATTGCTGAGGGTCGAAACGTTTGAGGTTTTATGAAATAAAAAGTTGAGAGTAAAAGTGGATCATTGAAGTTTGTATTAATAATAATATAAACCGTTCTCAAACAGTCAACAATTAATAATCAGAATTCTAATCGTCTTACATATGAAGCTGGATATTATTTTGTTTCATCTGTTCGTTTTCCTCATCTCTTAAAGCGTATCAATCTAACTTGTATTCTTTAGATTCTGAATTACAAAATCTTTTTTTATAGCTAAGAAAAATATCATGAATCAAGAATTATTTTGAAAAAAAAACCTTTTAATATTATTGAATTTGTATGGTGTGCTGGATTACTTGCTACAGCCGATATATTTACTTTTCCTATTATGTTCTTTTATATTTATAACTCTTAGTCATTGTATAATGTTGTATTGTATATTGTATATATTACAAATATACACATCTCGAGTAGAGAACAGGGATCGGTGTGAAGTGTGAGAGCCTGTAAGTCTTAATAAGGAACCTCTTCTCTTTTTGAAATGTCAACGACCAGCCAGCTTATTTTTAAACCGAATGAATGATCGGGAATTTTCTGCGTCGAAATCTTTTGATACGTCACTCAGCAAAAGTTCTTTTATTTTCTATTATATATACATTAGATATACCATAATTTTAAATAATTCTGATTTTTAAAGTATTCTCTTTAATTGCTTGTTTTAATCGTTAATTTGATATACTTTTTTTTTTAATTTATTTATTGATATTTACAACCGGATTTACATAAGATACATTTAGTACACTTGATATTAGATTACAATGATATGATATAGACATAGATAAACTAAACTTTGGTATAACTCTAATAATATTTATACATTAGAAGGTCTCGAGGCCTTGTTCTTTTCAATCGCCTCGGATGATTCTCAGGAATTGTAGAGGAAGCAAGGATAGAAACTAGTGAGATTCCGTTGTTAAGGAGTTTTATTATGGTAGGATTCATGTCTGATTTGGAGACTAGCTCGGTTACATATGTTACAACATGGATGTTAATATTTGTGACAGAGTAAGAAGCATTGAGGAATTTAGATTATAAATATTGGATATGAGAGGACTTCGAAGTTTTAGTGGAACCCCAAAGCGCAACTCAGTCAAGATAGACCTAATTGTAGTGATATAAATGAGTCATTTATTATTAGTTGGAAGTGAAGACCGTTTGTTTAGTAAATGTTGTAATAGTTGAAATCGACGTACAGTTTCCTGTCTTTTCAGTCTTGTGTGCGGATTCCAAGTTTAATATAATCTAGTTTAATTTTCAATATTAAATATTCTTTTAGTTATTTGTAGTATTGTTGATTGTTTGGTTGCCACTATTATTATATATGCAATGTTATTTTGTCCGTGAACCAAGTTGTATTTATATGTTGCCCCATCAATCAAAAATACAATTTATTTTTAAGTCTACCTACGGTTCATAGTAAGTTAATTGAGTGATTGGCTAATGTGGATGTTTTGATACTTGTTGCCAGGGCGCGATCCAAATTTATTCTCCTGTATAAATAAATGTACATATAAATACCAGGGTAATCCCCAAAGTAAGGTCTCTAAGATGTTTTTGTTCTCAATTATATTTACATCACTTTAAGTTGCTGCTACACATTTGCTGAACTATGGCAAATATTTAAGCGCAGGGTAATTCAGTGAGTAAGGCTCTGTACCACTAACCTACAGGACCACCAGCGTTTGAATCTACCTGTGCAGATAATAATTACTAAGAGCTCGGAGGCCCCAGATGGCTCCCCGAACACACAGGGTTGACTCACGACTACAGTAACTACATTATAATTATCTATTACAGCCAGATTCAAACGAGAGTTCATGGAGTTAGTAACACAGTGTCTTAGTTAGGTTTTAGTGAAAAATGTATGACTGTTGAAATTTATCAAATTTGCTACCAAAGCTTTATAACTTTTTTTTTTAACAAGTTATTTAGAATATATTATTCGAGTCCAATGATACACCAAATCCTAACATTAAATACTGTGACATGTTACATATTGTTTATTAGCACTAATAAAAGTCTCATGGATCCGCGCGTCGCTTTTGATTGGTGGTAAAGTGGAAGTAGTGAGAACGTCTGTTTTTTTTGTTTTTTTTCATTTTTATTGTCATATACTGTTGTAAATTAAATACACTATATCAATTACATTATACAAAATACATTATATTTTTTTTAATATTTCCTTTTTTAAAATTTTTTAATGTATGCATATATTTAATTTCTATGCATTCAAAATGCATATCAACTATCTTCGTAGATTTATTATTTATGTTTTATTTTATGTTTCTTAAAGAAGGAAAACAAGGAAAGATTTATAGATAAACAATGGGGAAAAAATTAAGAATAATAAGGAAAAAAGAATATAAATATAGAAAGACAAAAATAATCATTTATTACTATTATATTTTATAAATATACTGTAATATGCCTGAACATAATAAGAATTTTAATAAAATACCTAACTAACCATAAGTTGGCCAGCATATTTTTTTTTTAATGATTTTTTTCTTTCCCTACTACAGTAGCCATGTCACTTTTCTAAATACACTAGCTTTTGAGATGTCGAGCAAATTATTTTTTATGATAAGTAATTTTCTGCCATTTTGGAGGCAGTAGCGAACCATGCGATTGATTTACTATACTTTTACTCTCCATACCTCTGATACTGCACTTTTTTTCCCCTGATTTATTTAATGATATTTACATAAAAATATATTCAATAAATTTGATCTAAGATCATATTGGAGTGTTACAGGCATGTAGAGAATCTAATAAATCTTCTTCTCAGGTCCTTCGGAGGATTGTCGGAGGTTCTTAGGAAGTTTGTAATGGAAGGATTGATATCCGGTTCGGGCTAGGTCGGTTACCTATGGAATATCAAGGTCTTTATGTATTATTTTATTTGTGACAAAGTAAGAAGCATTGAGGATTTTACGAAGGATTTTGGATTGTAAGGATTGGATACGAGAGAAATTCGAAGAAGTTTAGTGGAGCCCCAAAACTCGACTCCGTATGTCCATCCATTGCCCTTATTAGAGTCATGAAGATCAGTATTTTGTAACGAATTGAAAGTTTAGTCCGCTTGTCTAGTAAGTGATATAATAGTTGGAATCGACTGACTGTAATTTTAGTAAAAAAAAATATATTAAAGTATAAAAGTTTTGTTAAACTTTGTAAAACTCGCTTTTTACGACATTCACATACTCCCACTCCATTCCGACGTGGATACCCGTTGAACTTTTACGCAGGCTGTAACTAAGCATTTTAATTTAGTTGATTCTTTTTTTTTTTTTTCTATTTCGGCTGGACTAATATTCGTCCTCTCCATCTCTTCGAAATTATATGTTATAGAAAAAAAATTTATATGACTACTTTCTGATTATGTTCATCTTGTCTATTCTTTTGTTTGTATATATTTTAAGAGAGGTTTTTTTTTTTTTTTTTTTTTTTTTTTTTTTTTTTTTTAATTTTATTTTATTATTATTATTTTTTTTTTATTTTAGTATGTATGTGATCATTTATCAATATTACCTATTGCCCACAACTGTGTGGCAGATTGTAATATCTATAAAAAAAAAAAATAAAATATGACTACTTTAGTGAACAAAATTTTATACGGAACATATTTTTATGATATAGGCCAATAAACTTATAAAACACATGGTTTTTACCAAACTCATACCTTCTATCCCAAACACGATGCGTATACGTGGGATATTGTACGCACGTATTGTACTGAGATACTAAACAATTTAAAGCAGGTCACAGAATTATTTTTTTAATGTTAAGATTAAGTGTCTAATTTGAATGGGCTATATATTATTATAATTTTGAGTGATTTCTTGAATTAGCTTCTTTAACTGAAAGACAATTGGTGAAGTACATATTTTGATATTTATTTAATATTAAGTAACGCCAAATATAGAGAAGTGCACCCTGTAAATATAATTCAGGTGGTAGTATAACGGGAAATAAGATGGACGTGTAACGTTGTAGGGCTTAGTAACGAACCTATCTCTAAAATGTTAATAAACACTGACCCCACGGGTTATGTCCGAGGGGTAAACCGAAGCGTAGGTTGGAGGATTGCTCCAAGACTGCTCTGGCAGATTCGGGTTTGGACGGGTATCACTGCACGGAGGTATGTAGAAAGTGGATTAGTATTGGCATTGAACCTTCGGGTTCACTATGCCTTTTTTATTGTTATTTTTTTTTTCTAAAATTATGTAGATATTGTTGATCATGAATTGAATAACCAAACTTGCGTTGTTGAGGAAGTGAGGAAATGTTCTACAGAGCTGATATAAAAAAATGAAGAGTTTATCTAGCGTTATTGTGCATTAGTGACGTTTTCAAATATTGATAAAATAAGGCTAAGGAAATAATTTTTCGAAAATCCTTCGAATTTCTTTCTTTTTATTTTACGGATTAAAAATAATCTGAACTATTTAGCTGTTAAATATTTCTTTTTATACAAGTATGGTTGTATTTATATTTTTAAATTATGTTATCCCCCCTTCATGATAATATTTCCTAATTATAGCCTATTTTTCTTTTTCCTTCTTCGATATTTCCTTGAACCATTGACATTTTCCTTGTTATTTGGCATGTGTAGTAATTAATTCAAGAACGTTTAATACCACCCATCCCTGATATCCGTGTATCATCTTAATACTTTGATTATTGATATCTAAATAATCTGTAGTAATACATTGATAGATTCTTGTATTTATCCAGTAATTTTTTGAAAGTTAAATTTTTTCATGATAATTCCCTTCAAACCTGTTAATTATGATTATTATTAATCTGATATACCCATGTCTTTTCTTCTTTGTTTATTGCGGAAAACGTTCTTATCTCGTTAAATCCAGTCCATTTATAGAAACAGTTGTGGGCGGTGGAGTCATTCACTTTAGACCAAATAATTGTAGGGCAGCTCTTCCCAAACGTTTTTCGCCACGGCACCCTTCTGCAAAAAATATTTCGCAGTACCCTTCTTGGGCTAGAAACATTTTGGAGCTAGAAAAAAAAATATTGGCATAAATATCCTTAGAGCGGTTGAATATGTAGTCAATGAATAAGCAAAACTACTGTAAGACACTGTATATTTGTTATTTTTTTTTATTATAAAGAGTAAATTAATTAATTAATTATATGCATATAATTAAGTTTTGTACTAATAAAAAATCGTTTATCCTGATAATTTGAATTTAATTTAATAAAAATAATAATAAACCAAAAATGTGAGAATAAATAAAAATGTACTTAAGTGAGACCACTGCCTCTTCACGCATATGTTTTGCCATAAAAGAAAAATGAACTTCAAATTGTTATCAATTATTTATTTAATGCAATTTAGGTAATTAATTAATCTTGTGCTAGTTTGCAATTTATATAGTGTAAAAATAGTTTAACCAACTAAATTAGTCTTGATAATAAAAAACCATTAACCAAAATAAATAAAAGAAATATCTTTACAATTGTAATAAAATCTAAATTAACTTAATCAACTAACTTTATTTTTTAAATCAAGAGTATTTACTTGATACACTAATACTTGGGAAATCGGTTGTTCCTTTTTATTATCTTTCGAAATATTCTTCTGAATTATCTATACTGCATCTATAATTTTAACTTTTTTTAATTTCTAAAACAGTGGTTTTATATAGTATATTATTATTAATAAATAAAGTGTTTTTTTTATGTACAACAATTATTTTAGAAACATATTTTTTACTATATTATAAATACTTTTTTCTTTTTAATCACATGCTTATAATTATAATTCATCATATTTATGATTTGCCTAGCTTTACATTGTAACCTTTTATGCTTGAGCCATCTTTAATGTCATTCTGCCTGAACTTAAATAAAGAAACAAATGAGATCTAATAAATTTCATCAATTATTTATACTTCTTTCAACGTTTTAATTATAAATTAATATTTTTCTACTTTGCAAATAACTAGTCCAAAAATAAGGAAACGAGTAAAATTACTGTTGATTGTAAAACTATCTAAAACCATGAATAAACATAAATAAAAAATATATTTACAAAATAAAAAAAAATGATAAAAAACCTATTTAGATCTAGCAATAACTTCTATAAGTATGATCCTATGTTGAAATATGTTTATAAGCATGCACAACCTTATCTTCAAATTTAGCATTTAGTTATATTCCTCATAGTAAAATTCTATTTACATGTTAAAACTATTGGATCATTGTAGGGAGGTGATCCGGGTAACAAAAAGTACACAATATGACAGAATAAAATATTTTTTCAGGGTTAGGTCGAAACGTAGATGGGAGGATTGCGTTAAAAGTGATTTAAATAATGATTATGATGATGATTTGACTTTGGTTTGGAGGGTCGTCACTAAAGAGAAGTGTGTGGAGAACGATTAGTGATATCGGCATCGAACCCTTGAGTTCACTTAGCCATTATTATTATTATTGTATATTGGTAAGAATCACTATATAAATTAAGAAAAGTCAATTATTTTTAACATTTTTATGTATCTGTCTTAATTATACAATTTCTTATATCCTCATTTTACAGGATTTTTCTCGATTGAAAAATATTATACTATCATTAGCTCTTAATTATATGTTAATATAATTATGAATTATTTAATTCCAATAGTGCAATAGCCGGGAAGAAAAAAAGGCAGTTATCTCACCCCAATTACTTTAATGAAAACATTGTATAATTAGTAGTCAAAACTTATAAGTCTGCAAGTATAGGTAGGGGAAATAAAAAATGGCTGTTGTTTTAAAACCTTAAAAAAACATTAATTTTTCATGCGAAGCTCAGGAACGTTAAAAAATCTAAAAGAAGATTAAATTTGCTGAAATATTAGGCCTAATAGAGCTATTAACGTCCAATAGTTCTCGAGATATAGCCTTTTAAAAAGCAATAGTTCATATAAATGTACTAAAATATGAGTAGTTATTTAATTTATTTTGTTTTATTATTTATCTCAGGAACTATATAACGTACAGATGTCTTGTACGTCACATAGCTCCTGAGATATAGATTTATCAAAATAAATTAACTAACTACTCATATTTCAGTACGTTCCATACTACATTTTTATGAAATGATGATTTTTAAAAAGCTATATCTCGAGAAATCTTGACCGTAAATAGCTCTTTAGGGCTTACATTTTAGCAAATTTACTCTACTTTAAATGATGCTCTCTTAAATTTTCTATTACTATTGTTAGCTGTAAAGATATACTGCTCTGAATAAAAAATTAATTATTTTCAACATTTTGAAACAGCCGCCATTTTTTATTCCCCCTACCTATACTTGGCAGACTCATCAATTTTGACTAGTAATAATACCTAGTTTCCAATTTACTCTACTTTAAATGATGCTCTCTTAAATTTTCTATTACTATTGTTAGCTGTAAAGATATACTGCTCTGAATAAAAAATTAATTATTTTCAACATTTTGAAACAGCCGCCATTTTTTATTCCCCCTACCTATACTTGGCAGACTCATCAATTTTGACTAGTAATTATACCTAGTTTCCAATTAAGTAATCAAAAATTGGCGTGAAATAATTGCCTTTTTTCTCCTCTTGGGCTCTTGTACTAAAAAGTTTGATAAGATTTTACTGCTTCTAATTATAATAATTTTTATATGGGATGGGTTATGTACAGTTTGTCTGAAACATCGTCTTAAAGATTGAAAAAAAGGAAGTAAGAAATATCAAGGTTTGAATGAGCATGGAGATGGATGTATTATTATTGTAGTCGAGTGATTATGTTTTTGCATACCGATTTCCAATTCATTAAAAAATAATTTCGAATGAGAAGCAATACATTTATAACTGAAGAGAGATTTGGTGCTCTCTGACATCTTATAATGCCTTTCAAAAGAGAAAGGGCTTTCGAAATTCCGTGGTTTTTGTTTACTGGAATGATATGTTAATGAGTTCTGTTGTTTTTTCTTTTCGTTATTAGGGACAGCGGAATCCCCCTGAGGACAAATAGAGGCGGTTAGTTGACTCCTACCTCAAACAAGATCCTTATTTCGGCAATATTAACCAAATAGATTGGGTTGCTAAATCATACAGCATACGAAGTAATGGGTTATGTAAAATAGAGTATATTAACAAAGATTTTTTATTTCCTTTTTTTATCTTGAGTAATGATTAACTATAACATAAATACATTTTTCAATATTTTTTTTTTTTTTATGATTTTATTAAAATTTGTTATATATATATTTTTTCTTGTTCTTATTTTCACACAAAGTTATATTACATTTTCTTTATTTTTGGTTTTCAACCCTTTCTATAGTATTACTTTTTTTCCACTCTGTCACACCTTCCTTCTCCAGTGATCCGCAATCCCTTATTGGATGTCTTCAGAGCTAATTCCCTTGCAGGTGATGTAAATGATGCTCGGGGAGTCCAAATTAATATTTTCGGCCAAGATTACAATATCTCCAATGCTAATACTTATGTCTTCTAAGTTCATTGTTCTATTTTGTATTGTTCTGCGAGATCCAAACCAGACTTTGATCCAAACAGGAATAAATATATTATCTTAACTTTTGGCGGCTACTCTTCATGGCTACTCTTTAGATGAAATCATTAAAGCCATCATTGAATCATCGACAGTATCAACCACTGCTCTATTATGAATTATTATAGGAATCCGATCATTCACTACAAAATACGGATCTGTCGAAAAACTAATTGTCAAGTTTTCTAAAAGGTCAGGTTTTTTGTTTGCGTACTAATAATTATCTTTGGATTTATTTGTTATTTGAACTGAAAAGAAAGTCTATTTTCAATGTGTAAATGTTCGAACTAAAAAAAAAAAGGTGTTTTAAAAACAAAACAAAAATAAAAGTCAACCATTAACCTATGTTGATATTACTTTGCCTCAATTATTGTGCTTCTACGATATTTCTACATCCATTTCATTTGGGGTATTCATGATCTGTTAAATGTAAAATGTTTTCCATGTTAAATGTTATAAGTATAGGATTGTGAGCAGCCCAATTTAAAGTCATGTTAAATGCATAAGAGATCCTAGCGGATTTTCTGAGTGACTTGTTTTATAACCTTTCCTTCCACAACTTCACGTTATTGTTTACATCTAACTTTTGATTAAAGTAATTTATTACAACATGCCTAAATTGAAGGGCAAGTTGAAGTTGTGAAAGTCTGGCTGCTGAGTGCCTTGTTGGTCTGACTTGTGAGGAAGTGAATCAAGATGGACTAATTGACAACTATCCTTACATTATTATTATTGTCATACATTACTTTAATAGTTTGAAAAACATTCAAAACAACACCAGCACAAACTAGGAGCAAGTAATATGTGTAATACTACATTAGTTGTTCCTACGGCAACAAACAAAATGGTGACGATCGCAGCTGATCTGCGTGACGTCATTCTCCATTTAGCAGACCTAGTAACAGATTCTCAACCATGTTATTTGTTATATCGTTTTAACATGCTAAAAGAAGGAAATAATTCTCCATTTAACATGAGTTTTTATATTTAGCATGTTAGACCAAAGATCATGAATACCCCTATAATCTATCCATTTTTGAGTACTGCTGGAGAACGACTCTGAAGGACTGTGGCCTGGAAGAGCTACGTCGTGGAGCGGGGCCACTCCTTGCGGCGGCCATTTCGAAACCGCTGTAAATATTTTCGCAGGAGGCCATGGCTGTTGGCGAAATAAGGTTGCAATTTTAATAATTATAGGCCTGGGATCGGAGCGAGGGGGGGGGGGATGGAGATAGCCAAGAACTGGTTTCACAACCTGCTGCGCTCTCCGTCTGCTAACTGTCTGCTCTGTTGGTAGCACTGCCGCCTCTGACATCACTGCCCTTCTCGTTCGATGTATCGAGATGTGTATCTTCATTTGTTTATATTGTCTAAAGAAATTACGAACATTTATCTCTTTGTCTGACGCCTTCTTAAATAACTTATAGCTAAATAGTGTTACACAGTAGAACTTCGTTATAACGACTCCCAGGAATGTTTTAAATCATCATGCGATGAAACTTCTTTAAAACGGATATCCTCAGGGAGGATGATTTGGTCCTTTATAATTAGGTTTCCTTTATAAAGAAATTAATATAAATACTCAAGTATGAAATTATAAAATTATATACATTTTTTTACTGCAAGTGTCATACCTCATAACCCTGAATACACCAATAATACAATTTTTATTCTACTTGAAAAAAATCATCACACAACTTTCACTTATTATAAAAATTCGTTTTTTCGGGTATCTCAAGGTGCAAATTATAAATATCAACTTAGTTCCTGCCAACAATACAACAATTTAACGAATCTGTATAGGTATGAATGCAATCACAAGAGAACGAGCTATCTCTTTTTTCGATTCGAACTCCTATTTTTATATTTTCATATTCTGAGTATATCCATTTTTATTATTAATAATTATGAGGTCTGTTTGTTTATTTCTAACAAACAAAATTATAGGTTCATTAGAGGAAGATTCTTTAAACACTCAGCATTCAAGCGCTTTTAAACTATTTCTATGGGGATAACACCTACCTAATATTAAAGACTAGCAAAGTAATTAAATTGTGGAGTTTATTCAAAATTATAAGAAAATTCTTAAAAAAGAGTTTGTATAATATAAATGGATTTTTTTAACAAAAATAGTTTACAACTATTTATTCTCCGACGTTTCGCCCCACTTTGAACAGCCCTGATGAAGCTCTACAATGTGGAGCGAAACGTCGGAAAATATATAGTTGTAAACTATTTTTTTTTCTCTCTTCACCGCAACCCTGACCATCTTCATAATTGAGAATATTTTTTGTTAGTAAGTACGTCTTTGAACAAGGCTGTTTACGCTCACAGACAATTTTGCGAGGCATGGTTATTTGGACTCTAGGGGCCACAAAAAAAAATTTTTTAGTTACTTATATTTGTAATTATAATCATATTTTAAAAAGTATTATTTTGTGTATATATTTTTTTCTTTTGGACACTAAACTTTTCTATTTTTTATATATTTTTTGTTTTTCTTACTTTGTACTTATATTTTGTTTGTTATTTTACTACTCCTGTATGTCTCTAGGCCACCAATTAACAAATACCAAATTCGTCCAACCAAATAATTTATCAAAT
>NW_027107888.1:253621-257176 GCF_000696795.3 Halyomorpha halys | reverse complement strand
GAGAGAGAGAGAGAGAGAGAGAGAGAGAGAGAGAGAGAGAGAGAGAGAGAGAGAGATCCAAGCGTTTTTTATATATGTGCATAATCTTGGAATTTAGTGAGAGTAAATTTAATGCTAACTAATAAGTTTATTTACAGCATAACAGTTTAATATATTAATACCTAAATAGTTGATTGATGAAAATTTAAATCTTTTCATACACCACATAACTGCAGATTATTAAATGAATAGCACTAAAAGTAAGAAACAATTGTTATGATCATATGGTTAGTAGACAGTATACATATATCGCCGCTTTGCTTTAGTAGTGGCCTATCTGACAAAAAAGTTAATATTTTATTTTGAAATAAACGTATTCCAAAGATTGTACCGTTGTCTGGGATTACTTTCTCTAATGGTGTCCTCCTAGTAGTACAAGAGCCCAAGAGGAGAAAAAAGGCAGTTATCTCACCCCAATTTTTGATTACTTTAATGAAAACTATGTATAATTAATAGTCAAAATTGGTGAGTCGGCCATGTATAGGTAGGAGGAATAAAAAATGGCGGCTGTTTCAAAGCTATAAAAAAACTAATTTTTCATTTGGAGCTCTATATCTTAAGAAGTAGGAACAACACAAGAAAATCTAAGAGAACGTCACTCTTTAATGAAGAGTAAATTTGCTAAAATATGAGCCCTAATAGAGTTATTTACGTTTAATAGTTTTCGAGATATAGGTTTTTAAAAAGCAAAAGTTGCTTTTTAAAAACCTATATCTCATGAAAATTTTGTACGGGATGTACATGTACTAAAAGATCAGTAGTTAATGAACTTATTTTGAAAAATGTATATCTCAAAAACAATTTGACGTACAGATGTCTATTAGCACTCAAATTAAGGCTAGTTTAATGATCTATAAAGTAGTTTATGATGTTTATCTTCGTAGGATAGCAATAGTTTACATGAAATTATATATATATATTTGTTTTTAATGAAATATATGTACAGAATTATATTACATCTTTTTTCTTATTTCAGGTGAGCGCATATTTTGACAGAACATCTGAAAATATGATTGCCATTCGGTAAGTCATTTATGATTTAGTTCAGAAGTATTTTATCTCTGAAATGTTTCGATTCGTTTAAAGTAAAATATTTGAATCAGTGTTGTTTTGTACAAAAGCAAGACCTGGCGTCATGGTATCTCGTTCTGTTTGTTTGCTGTTTAATTCGTTCTCTATTCGAGTAGCCTTAACCAATTCACTCTGTAAATATATTGCACCATCATTGCTCTGATAAGAAATGATTTCAGATAGGCCAAAAATATTGTGTCTTCTGTCAAGGTTTGTATTTCATCACTGTTGAATAACAAGTCAGCTGTATTAATATCTTATTTGTTATTTAAGGTATGTATATACTTATATACAAATAATACAATATATTTACATACCAGATTTTATTCAAAGATGTTGCGTATTTATAGGCTTGGAAAATGTGAAATTTATCTGAGATATATCCACTCGTTTCTTAATTACAAACTTGCTAATAGTTAGATACATGAGATAGGTGTGATTTTATAGTATATCCCACGCCCCTTTCATATTGTATGCAATACTGTAGGTTAAAAGATAAGTTAACATTTCTGAAAACCTAATTTAGAATTAAGTGCTTATTTTAAATTTTTTAAATTTATTCCTTGAACAGGTTGTCTTAGCGTAAATTACAGGTCAAAATATTATAATAATATAATATAAATGCGGATAGGAAATAGCTTAAACGTTAAAACAAATTCAAAACTAAAGCTCCGCTCTCATAAATTTAACTCTTCATGTATATTAATTATTTGAACATTGTTAATATGAAGTATGAAAATGAAATGAAAATCTGTACCACTACAACCCAATCGCTCAGGGGTTCATTTCTTTGTAAGGAAGTACTGGTTCTTAAACAACGGAGTGAAAAATTAATGGTACCTACTTTATAAGGCTGGGTTAGAGTTTGTAAAAAATTTTCTATAGTTGAAACTAATAGCTAAAGTTGTCATGGATACGATATTAATTTATTAATGGTCCATTCATGATGGTTCGTATCAATGGCAGTGTTAGCTATTAGTTTCATCTATAGCTAATTTTTGCCCATCTCTGGAATAATAATAAAGAATTGCCGAACCGAAGGATCAATGCCGATACCACCAACCGTACTTTACATAACTCTGTTCAGTGAAGCCCCTCCAAACCCAGATCTGTCTTAATGCAATCCTCCCATCTACGTTACGAATAATAACGTTTACTAATCGGTTCAGTGTTTATTAACATTTTAGAGATTCATTTGTTACTAAGTTCCACAAACTTACACGCTCATATTAATTATTGCAATGCTTTATCCTGAATAATATTTCTGGGTACAGTTTCCTCATTTCAGGGTTGTGTAGTTTTATAAATTCTCCAGTTAATTGAATATTTTACATTTTTTTTTTTTTTTTTCAAAAACCATTCTTTGTTCTTCCCTTAGTGTAAGAGGTCACGTTTCGCATCCGTTAATAAAAGTGGAAAGGCTAACAGTTTTGTAAATACTAACTTATAGGTTTTCGGACAAAATGTGTGAACTAGGAAATTTCCAAATTAAAAAAAACAAAACAAGCATTACCCCCCTTCAACCTCGCTTTTATTTCCTCATCAATTTCGTTTTTTCTAGTTAACGTTAGAACCTAAATACTTAAACCTATCTACCTGTTCAAACGTATTTCCTCCTATATCTATATCACCGAAATTGCTCCTGTTTCTAGCCTTATATTTTTTTTTATCAGTATTTATTTCTAGACATAATTCCTTACTTGAGTTTATGAACGTTTTTATCTAGTTTAGTTTAGTTACCTTGTCCTCACCTAATAATTACAAATTATCTGCACAATATAGCGCTGATTTTTACTACCTAAAGTTGAACCCTTTTCAGTATGTATCACATTTTTAATAACATAATATTAAAATTATTATATTTAATAACAGCTATGAAATAAAACAACGACAGGAAATTGATGCAGGAAAAGTTAAAACAATTAGTTGTTATGCTCCGGCAGCAGATAATATTTCTTGTTTTTCAGCATTTGAAGGTTTCTGATTACGAAGAAATTTCTATTTCTTGAATTTTTAACAAAAGCACATAACTTTACAATAATAAAAAAAAAATTCTCTTGTATGTAAAAAAGGATGGTTATGAAATGAAAAATAGTCTATTATTCTGGGACTAGGTCCCTTTTGAACAATTATAAGGTAATTTTAATTTTACAATAATATATATTCACCAAAAATAATGTGGCCGCACTTAATTAAAACTTACATTAAAATTGTATATAAATAATTTTAGATAAATAGATAAACCAAAATTATAAAACTAACTGACTACATAGATAAAAACCAAAACAAAAAGGTACTTACAAATTATCTGTACTGTTATAATATTATATTAGATTGGTCAATAATAAGTTGTTAAATAGAAGGATTTTAAACGAGGGAAGGGTTGTATGTTAGAGGGAGGAGAGAGAGAGAGAGAGAGAGAGAGAGAGAGAGAGAGAGAGAGAG
>NW_027107888.1:240754-253571 GCF_000696795.3 Halyomorpha halys | reverse complement strand
GAGAGAGAGAGAGAGAGAGAGAGAGAGAGAGAGAGAGAGAGAGAGAGAGAGAGAGATCCAAGCGTTTTTTATATATGTGCATAATCTTGGAATTTAGTGAGAGTAAATTTAATGCTAACTAATAAGTTTATTTACAGCATAACAGTTTAATATATTAATACCTAAATAGTTGATTGATGAAAATTTAAATCTTTTCATACACCACATAACTGCAGATTATTAAATGAATAGCACTAAAAGTAAGAAACAATTGTTATGATCATATGGTTAGTAGACAGTATACATATATCGCCGCTTTGCTTTAGTAGTGGCCTATCTGACAAAAAAGTTAATATTTTATTTTGAAATAAACGTATTCCAAAGATTGTACCGTTGTCTGGGATTACTTTCTCTAATGGTGTCCTCCTAGTAGTACAAGAGCCCAAGAGGAGAAAAAAGGCAGTTATCTCACCCCAATTTTTGATTACTTTAATGAAAACTATGTATAATTAATAGTCAAAATTGGTGAGTCGGCCATGTATAGGTAGGAGGAATAAAAAATGGCGGCTGTTTCAAAGCTATAAAAAAACTAATTTTTCATTTGGAGCTCTATATCTTAAGAAGTAGGAACAACACAAGAAAATCTAAGAGAACGTCACTCTTTAATGAAGAGTAAATTTGCTAAAATATGAGCCCTAATAGAGTTATTTACGTTTAATAGTTTTCGAGATATAGGTTTTTAAAAAGCAAAAGTTGCTTTTTAAAAACCTATATCTCATGAAAATTTTGTACGGGATGTACATGTACTAAAAGATCAGTAGTTAATGAACTTATTTTGAAAAATGTATATCTCAAAAACAATTTGACGTACAGATGTCTATTAGCACTCAAATTAAGGCTAGTTTAATGATCTATAAAGTAGTTTATGATGTTTATCTTCGTAGGATAGCAATAGTTTACATGAAATTTGCTAAAATAAATTGATTTATAGTTGTTCGGACAAATTTTCATTTGCCAAAATTATATTCATATGTGAATATCATAAAAAATACTAACCCTACGAAAATAAGTGTCATAAACTACTTTATAGTAAGTTAAATTTCCTTTATTTTGAGTGTTGGTAGACATATGTGCGTCTTATGGATCTAGAAATATATTTTTTCAAAAATCCTATATTTTATACGAACAACTAGAAATTAACATTTTGTGAGTTTATTTTGTCATAAAAACTACTACTCCTACATCAGTACGTCCAATGGTTTCTGAAATACAGTTTTTCATAAATCAAATTTATTGTCCGAACAACTATAAATCAATTTATTTTAGTAAAGATCATGAAAACTAATATTCCTACGAAGTGAAAGGTCATAAACTTCTTTATAGTTCATTAGCTTTATTTTGAGTGCTAAAAGACATCAGTACGTCACATAGTTCCTGAGATATAGATTTGTCAAAATAAATTAACTAACTACTAATCTTTCAGTAGGTTTTTACGAAATTTTTCTTTTTAAAAAGCTATATCTCGAGAACTATTGGACGTAAAAAGCTCTTTCAGGGCTAATATTTCAGCAAATTTACTCTTCTTTAAATAATGTTCTCTTGGACTCTCTAGTGTTGATGGTAGTTTTAAGATATAGAGCTCCGAATGAAAAATCAATGTTTTTTTAAAGTTTTGAAACATCCCCCATTTTTCAATCCCCCTACCTATAATTGGCAGACTCATCAATTGTGACTAGTAATTATACATAATTTTCATTGTTGTAATCAAACATTGGGGTGAGATAACTGCCTTTTTTTATTCCCGGCTCTTGTACTGCAAAGTAACCTAAGTCAACGATACTGTATAGCTCCTCTGTGTAGGGCTTCATGAGGGCTAAAAAAGATACTAAAAAACAAAATAATGTAACAAGGTAAGAGAATAACGTGGAATAAAAATAAACCAAGGTTTGCTGAATATGATTTAAAATATGTTAAAATTTATATAAAATTTACAAATTAAATTAAAGAAAATAAGGTGTACAATGAAAAGTATGAATGAACAAAAATTACAAAAAGGTATAAATCAGTTAATCAAAATGGAAATAATAACAAATAAAGAAGTAGTTAGAAAATAGATATAAAAATAAAGTACGAAAAATAAGGGAATTCAGTATAAATTAAATGACAAGAAAAAAGGAAAATGGTGAGCATAAATATCTCCTTTCCTTGTTTTCGTTTTCATTAATTGCCTAATATCTTTTTTAAACCTTGTTTATTTATACTTTTCACCGTACATCTTATTTTTATTTTCTTTAGTTTACTCTGTTCTTTTTTTTTATAATTTTTCATATTTTCATATTTTAAATCATTTTTAGACTTACATTAGTTTAATTTTATTTCATGTTGTCTATTCTCTTAATTTGTTACATTATTTCGTTTGTTAGTTTCTTTTCAGCCCTCATGAAGCCCTGCACAGTGAGGCGATATTTCTCATATTTGATTATTCGACTCTTTCAGATATTATGTCATTCATAGCCATATCCTGCAAGTATACTATCCTTCTTTGTAATAATACAGTATCTTACTAACTAAGAAAATCATATTTATTGCATTTCAAGACGTTAATTAAAAATTAAAAAATTATATTGTTGGAAGATAGTCCTAGAGGCAGTCAATAAAGGTATCAAATTAGTAAAACAAAACTATTTATTGTTAACCAACGTTTCGTCCCACTTTGCAGGTCTTCGTCAGGGCTGTCAGATTGAAACTGAGCAGACGACTGATGAACCTGAAACTGAGCAGACGACTGATGAACCTGAAACTGAGCAGACGACTGATCAACCTGAAACTGAGCAGAAGATTGATGAACCTGAAACTGAGCAGACGACTGATCAACCTGAAACTGATGAACCTGAAACTGAGCAGACGACTGATGAACCTGAAACTGAGCAGACGACTGATCAACCAGAAACTGAGCAGACGACTGATCAACCTGAAACTGAGCAGACGACTGATCAACCTGAAACTGAGCAGACGACTGATCAACCTGACAGCCATGAAGAATCCCTGCAAAGTGGGACAAAACGTTGGTTAACAATTAATAGTTATCTTTTACTATTTTGATACCTTTATTGACCGCTATCCGGACTATCTTCCTACTATCTACTTCATACGGTCAACCATCTTCTTCCAATAAGAAAATTATAATATTCATTTTTATTACAAAGTAAAACTCCAGTGGTAGATACTGCGTTCGTCCAAATTAGGGCAGTATAATGACAAACTGAACGGATGTTTAAACTTATTCGAATGTGTCATGTTGGTTTTATTTCAAATAATCGAATTCTTTACGAAGTTCGGTGATGACGCAGAATTTGTATTTACTCGAGTTATTATTATATGAATGACTTTATTGATATTTATTGAACCATAATTCCACACTGTTTAGACTTTTTTTTTTAATGTTGAAAGGTGGGCGATACAGGAGTTAAAATTAAATCCATTGAGGACATAAATTCATTTGGGTCGGTCAGTGTGTGTATACATCGGTGATAAATAGCTTTGTATATACTGTTGTGGGTCTATTGTTAGCATCTTCCGCTTTCGGTAAAGTTCTATTCTAAGACATGTAGTAGAACTGAATGTGCACTGTGGCATTGAGATCGGTGGCTGGAAATGAAAAGGTTCCTCCAGTGATGGAGCCACGGTACTGGGCAGGAGATGGACTAACCCCTAGGATGCAGATAGAGCGGTCAGTGTGCCGGCTATATTTACCATCCTCGTCTATAAGGGGAAGGCGCCTCTAGGATCCTCATATAACTTGTGTCTGTTTGATCTCTTGGCTCCATTTCTTCTTGGAGATATATTTTTGTTTACTCTGACTTTTAAAAAAAAATACAATAAAATACTAAAAATCTATTGATCCTCAGCTAGAATAAGATCAGATTAGAGATGCAATGTAATTAAATTAAATTAGACTTAGTTTTGCTCAATCAGAATTGAAAACAGTTCACCTTTCTGTACAAGGCCTTGTGTTTAAGTGGATGTGTAACCGCGTCATTAGACTAGTGGTTATTTATTATGTGGTTTGTAATATATCCTCATTAGCAGGTTATTGGCGATAAATATCATGAAAGGTTCTAATTGAGCCGAAATTTTGCTACTAAGATTTTTTTTTGCCTTTATCATTGCCTGAAACGAAAATCGTGAAATTCTTGTAAATGGTTTGTTAATTATCGATAATTTTACAATTTGCCTAATATTGAAGCGTAAATTTGGTTGAGCAACAACATTCTTCAAACACAGCCCATAAAATATACAATAATGTTAAAAATTACTTTTTATCGCAAATAACTCAGAAGCGCATTTTGTGGGCCCAAATCACTTAGTTAGCTAATTAATTTAATCAAGTTAAGAATCAGGGGTGTACGTACCCTAATGAAATAGGTATTACAAATTAAACAACATTAATTTATGCGTCGAATGAGTACCATAATTTATTAATGAAGCTAAATTGTATGATATTCAACAGATAACACCAAGAACCAAAAAAAAATTAATTTTTTCAAACTGAGATTCATTGTGACTGATGGCAATCAATCCTAATTTTTAATCATGTATGTATTCATAAGAAACATTTGTCCCAGAATAAAATTATTTTTTCATTCATTTCAAAAAATTGAACCAAAACGCTCTTTGTTTTGGTTGAAATGTTGATCATCATCAATATATTTATTTTCGTAAAATAATTTGTCTTATTTTTTCTTTTCGAAAGTTGAAAGATTTTGGATATAGTCATTAATTTTTATTTATTTAAGATTAATCACGACAAGTCACATTTACTCTATGACACAAAACACACTCTTTAGTTTACATTGACAATCACCACAAACAAACACAGTAACTTATTTAGGACATACTTATGACAGAAGGTTAACATGGGCCCCACACGTCAAGACAAAACGTAAAACACTAAATTTCCGTATGAGACAATTATAGTCTATACTACACAGACGTTCTAAATTATCGCTCAGACAGAAACTTAACTTATACAATTACTTACTAAAACCCATATGGACTTACTCCTGTCAAATTTATGGATCTGCTAAAAACACACAGATTCAGAAAATACAAAATTTTTAAGACTGGCAACTAACTCACCACTCTACGTTTCAAACGAGACCATTCACACCGACCTACGCATTACGACTGTAACAGACCACATTCATATGACTTACAAACGGTTTCACAACACGCAACACGGACATTTGAATGAATTTATACGACAGACGGCAACACATGACATTCCTGACGTAACTCGACGTAGGCTGAAGAGGAGTTGGATGATGGACCTCCTAGTGTAATAAAATAATTTACTTAACTTCAGGAGGGTGCACCACTGGGTGCTATCTCCCTCATCCCAACTCATGCCATGCCTGGATAAAACATCTCCTTTGCTGGTTGTAAAGTACATTTACAGGTGCAAATAAAAAAAGCTTTTTTTTATTGTTAACAAATTTTTTTTTATGGTTTTTAATGAGGTAGTTGAACTGATAATTTTGTGTTTTTAATTATGTAAATGAATGTATTATAATATCAACAGGGACATAGTTATAAATAGCTGTGTTCTTCATCCCCCATAATAATTTGAAAATTCAAATATTTCGGTGCAGCTTCCTCAATTCAGCATTGCGTAATACTTCATTTTCAAAATCCTTAAGGTGTTGTTCTTCCCTTAGTGAAAGATGCCACGTTTCGCATCCTTAAGGAACAGTGGGAAGGATAATAGTTTTGTAAATTATGAATTTTAAGTAAATGTAAATAAAATTGTATTTAATTAGTATATTTTCCAAAATATTTAGTTATTAGCAGAAAAAATGTAAACAAAAATATTTAAATAATTAAATAGAAAAAAATTTAATTTATAATCTTAACACTTTCTTGAGACTGGTAATTTTTTTTTTAAATAAATAATTTAATATCTATCCATTTTAGTCTCAAAACCTTTTATTTTTCTTATAATTCCGACGTTTCGGCCAATCTTCAGGGACAATCTTAATACAACTTTGAAATTATATAATTTAAAAACTCTAAACTCCATGCAGGCTATTCTGCCCAGGTCAAAACATCAATTTCTAATTAGTCAATATTCACTTAAAACAAAATCAAAACCAAAATCATTTATCACAGACAGATTGTTGTGATAAAGTTTTTAAGGAATAGTGTCTTATAAGAAAAATAAAAAGTTTTGAGACTAAGATGGATAGATATTAAATTATTTATTTAAAAAAAGAAATAGAGAAAATATGTTAAATAAATGCACGAACAATGTTAGCGTAACAAAACATTCAACTTTCTTCTATGAGTTTAGCGTTTAGAGATTTGTTGCACCTTTTTCATTTATTAATGGATTATTGGAAGGTTATTTCTGAAATATGTAACATTTTTTTGTTGTGGGGTAATTGTTGCTTGGCATAGAGAAATTTAATTTATTAATTTATTTTTTACCGAACTCAATGTTTGTTGGATAAAAAGTTTTCACAGGAGTTTACAGGAACCAGTGTTTTTTTTTTTATTCATTGCTTGTTTTTAAAATTATGATATTGTAATCATTACACTTTTTGTCTCAAATGAAATATTGTTTGTTGATGAATGCTGAGGTATATCATTGTTTTTTTCTAATTAGTATCTAATTACTGATATCTATAACAAGCGTTATTGCAAAATAGTTATAGGAATGTACTATATCGTATGTTTTTCTTCGTGTGGGAAAATTTCTTCTTCTTGCCAGCTGGCTAGTACTCGCACATGTAGTGCTGACCACTCCACACCCCTTCAAGATGTGTCCTGTATAAAGTGGCCGAAACTTGATACTTGGTCGTATCGCTTTCAATCTTTCTATAGACCAGTGGTAAGATGATGGAGCTTCTCAAGCCGAAAAGTATTGATGTGGTTATGTTTCCCCACACAGTATTGGGACTGTATTCTCAATATATAAGATATATTATTTATTTAGTATTTCACCTAATTTATATTTGTTATAATAACCCCATTTCTTCAGTTATTTTTTAAATTATTTCACATCCCTTTATCTTAAACCTTTTTATTTATTTTTGCATTTAAAGATTTGAAGCTGTTATTATTTACTATAATGACAAACTATTGTTATTATAATAAATATTTTCTACTCTTGTAGATTTGGATTTTGACTTGTAAGAAATTTAGATAATGATTTTTGCTTCCATTTTTTTTATTAAAATTTATATCTACTTTTTTGAGAGTCTATGAATGTAGTGTTTGATTAAAGATTAATCACCCTGTGATTCATACGAACATACTTGAACCAAATATATATATATATATACTTTTTTTTGCGTTTTATGTATTCATTGATTTTTTTTTTCAATAATCCAAATTATAAATTAGATTAACCATAATCTCCTTTTATTAACGTTCCCCAATGTTAACCTAATAGTTTTCGTGTAGTGAACTTGCTCCTTTTTAGTTAAACCAATTAGAACCGGTGATATAAAATAAAACGAGTGAGAATTTTTTTTTTTTAATTTGAAACTTCTTTTTTAATTTTCTAATTACGGCATGAAATCCAGAAGATATTGACATGGTTTGAAAGAGGGGAAATTCTGGTATTCACTAATTATAGTTATGTTGAATATGGATGAAATTTTAAGGGGTTATGAATTTATTTCGTCAATGCGGGGCATCAGCAGAAAAAAAGTATTCTCCACAAATTTTCTAGTTCTAGATGTATATGGAAAATTCGTATTTAAAAGTTTCAAAAAACGCTAAACCCGAATCTGACTTCATTTGTCCTAAGTCAATTTTTTTTGTCTACTTTACTTGAAGCAACTTAAGGCTATTGCAATTTTTTAATATCATTTAATACTATCAACAATCGTTTGTTCTTATGCTACACAAAAAAAAATAGATTGATACAAAATAATATGTACAAATACATGCAAAGCAAAGGCAGTATGCTTCAATATAACAAAGGATTTCTACGAATATGTAATTTTTTTTTTCTTGGCTCCCTGGGTGCTTTGGCAAGAACCCTTCATACTAATTTTGTATGCATTATCAATCAGTAGCAGCGTGGTAACGCGCCTGTCTGCCGACCCAAAGGTTGCGAGTTCGAGTCCCCGGCCATATCCGAGATTTTTTCAAGCTTATAATTATACAATAGTCACTCACAGCCTCCCCTTGGGCATTTGTGAGGCCCATTAGCTATTGGCGGGTTAGCCATGAGTGGCACTCACAAAAATAGGGTGGGAGTGACGAACACACCTTTTGAAAGCCACCTCATAAAAAGCGCGATGTATTTCCTAAGTACATCACGCGAGCCCTTGGACCTCCACGGTCTGTCGCGCCAATAATAATGATAATAATATTGATGATATTATAATATCGATATAAGTGATTTATTTTTTAAAATAACTAGGTAGCCGTAGATACGGTAATTATCATCGAACAAATAATTTGATATAGGAGGAAATGCATTTAAACAGATAGATATGTTTAAGTATTTAGGTTTTAGGGTAAGTAGAAAAAACGAAATAAAAGCGAAATTAAAGACAGTAAATTCTTGTTATTTTTCAATTTCGAAATTGCTTAGCTCGCGCCTTCTTTCCAAAAACTTAAAAATTTACAAAACTATTATCCTTCCCTCTGTTCTTAATGGATGCGAAACGTGGCCTCTTATACAAGAAGAGGAGCGCCTTGAATTTTTCAAAAATAAAGTATTACGTAAAACATTCGGACCGAAAAAGGATTGACTGGAAAATTTAGAAGGTTACACTACGGAATTGAGGGAACTGCACTCGGTAAATATAATTCATGTTATGGAATTATGGTTAATATAATGGGCGTTTAACGTTGTGTGGCTTAGTAACTAACGAATAATAAACACGATCGCAGGTATCAGCATCGAACCTTCGTGTTCGCTAATCTTTTATCATTTATTTTATCATATGCCATCATCTTCTTTCGCTTAAACTTGGGCAAACGTCCTTGGCATACCTCTATTTCAAAAATCGCTCATCCCATTTGGCACGAGGGTTGGAAATAAGTACAGAAAACGTCATATACATATATACGTATACATAACTGCATAACACATTTACTTACCTATACGAAAATATAATTTCTTGCATACACTTACAGTTCAACAATGACTCGTTCCATTGAGTGTATATACCTAACCTATAGAAATCTCCAGAAAAAAATGTCATTTTCGTAAAGTTTTCGTCTGAATATAATCTTGATATTTGTAATGAAAACTTTATGGAAGAACTTTACGTATTCCTATTTTTGTATTATTTATTGGTTTTTGTTTGAGATAATAAAATTAAAAGAATATAAAAAAATAATCCGTAAAGTAAAATTATGTATGAGGTATAAAAAAAAAAAAAGAAGAGAAAAATAAAGAAAGAAAAATAGTAAAAAAAAAAACTATGTACTTGGATATGTTCTCATCCTTCTACATGGCTCAATCTTTTTCTCGATGAGGATTTTCAATTATTTGAAAGGTGTATTCAAGGGTCCTCAAGTACTATTGGACCAAGAGTTAAAGGTCTTACACAAAAGATGAAACGTCTGATCACAGTAGATATGACACCAAAATATTATACCGTATTAATTCGCTAACAAATGCCCTTACTGTGACAAGATATTTTTCCATCTGTCAGTGGGATGTGATGGATCGTATCACGCCTTGTCCCCCTGACCCCATACCGCGCCCGAATCTCCCGTCGGCTATAAGCCGTTTATTAATATTGCCTCTTGGTAATCTGCTTCTTGATTCCTTGCCAGACATTTTTATCAGTATTTTTTTGTTTAAGTGTGTACGAACGTCTGATAAGATAGATATTTTTAATTCTGCCATGATGAATTCCCAGAACTTATCTATTGCAGACAAAAAAAGAAAAAAAATCGAAATAAATTTGTGAATCTTTAATAGCAATATAATCGATTTCACGCATGAATTGACTTCTATTTTTGTGCAGTTTAATGATATTTTAAATTATCGATTTCTCTCACAAGTATTCTTATTATTATCAGATTTCATTATGTTATCAAATATATCTTGCAAAGTAGTAAAAGTAGTATAATTTATAAAATAGCCTAAACAGTTTGTTTTACATGCTATAAAATAAAATGAGATTCTGATTTATTTTAAATTTAAATTCTGAGGTATACTATAATAAGTGATAACTATTTTAATATATACATACTCGTAATATCGATATTATTATATATTGTATTAAATATAAAATATCAACTGATTAAGGATAGTTAATTATTTGATATTTTATTAGCTATTATTAAATATAAAATATCAACTGATTAAGGATAGTTAATTATTTGATATTTTATTAGCTATTATTAAATATAAAATATCAATATTTCACAAAGCTTCTGTCTGAAATAGTTTGACCAGCTGTTTCCAAACTAGGTGCTCCAAGCGAATGCCACTTTCTCACAGTATTTCAAAATAAAAAAAATTAAAATTGAAATAGCAAATTCACACTTTATTGCAGCATTTACATTGCTCTGTTTTCTATTCTTTTCCCTCATATTCAACTTCTCTAAAAATAATTGTGCCGTATTTTTTTTTTTAAGTCGACAAGGGTGTCTCAAAATATTTTTACCCCTGCAAGTGTGCCGCGAATCTTTTTTTTTTCACCAATGAAGGTTGCCTTGGAGAAAAAAGTTGGGGAACCACTGCGATTTGATTGCCTACAGCCACAATTTTTTATTACATTCTGACAGAATAATGGTAATATGGATGATAGAGCTCATTCACACCATATTTACAAGTATATAAATTAAATGATTACAAAACAAGAAATAGAAGAGAAGGAAAATTAATAGTAAATAAAAACATTTAAAGAAAAATTACATCTTAATTTTTAATTATTAATATTAAATATCAGCCTGGGGAACTCAGAACCGAGCACTAGTGGAGGTAAGGGCAGGACTCCGGAAGATCCCGGCGCTTCTTTCTCAACCGCGTCACTAGTATTAGAAGCCAGTGGGGGTGAGTGAAGCACTGACGCCACAGACGGTCAGAACTTGAGTGGAGAATTCGGCCAGAACTCCAATGTAATTATCTACAATAGGTCTCTGAGCCACTGGCGCTTCAACCTTTGGGGTGGATTGTAGGGATGTGAAATATTAGATAGGGATTTCATAAGGGAATTACGATGATGAGTTAGTTTTTCATGGAGTTTGTTGAATTAGGATTTAATAAAGTCTGGTATAAATGGGATATTAAGGTCATGATGTAGGATATTGTTGGTTACATAGTAAGGAGAATCGACTATTATTCAGAGGACTTTGGAGTAAGATTGTAAATAAAGTTGTTAAGATTTTTAGCTGTCTCCCACAGTTCTAGTTCTTAAGTTAAAATAGGTTTTATTGTTGTTTTGTACAGTAGTAATTTGTTGTCTGCTGAAAACTGTGATTTTCTACTTTTAATCCATATAATTTCCAGTTTTTACACCAATACGAAAGGCAAAGACAAGATAGAGCTAACATAATATAGTGTACGAAATTCCCTGTGAAGAGATTTGCGGGAAATCCTATTTTGGAACTTCAGAACAGTATCTCAAAAGATGAATATATTAACACAAATATATTTATACGTCTATAAGAAACAAACCCTACAAACCTGACCTAACTGCTCTCATTACACATTTTAGACAAACAGGGGATAAATTCTTATGAACCAAAAATCATATATCGAGAAAAAAACAAATTTAAACGAAATTTAATAGAAGTGATTACTATAGAAAAATATAAGAATCGAGCTATCAATGTACAAAATGGATATGCATAATTTAAATTCATGTTACTCTAACCTAATAAATACATAAGACACAATTAACAACATTAAATGGAAACAAAAATAACAGACAGGACTACCTGCTTAGAAAAGAACGGTTAGATGATGGAAAAACGAAAATAAACCTCCATATCAAAACCTATTATACACGCTGTTATTGATAACTGTAAGTAATGTTTTTATTTGTAGTAGTTATCAATCATGAATTGCACTGTGTATTGTAGTTTTATAGTAAATTGTTGAAGAAAGTATTTGTTCTAAAAAATCTTTTTTTTTTTTAATGTAGGGCATGACTATGCAAACAATAAAGTTGCGAAACGTCGCTTCAATAATGTTGCATTATTGACTGATCCTATAAGTCCCACAAAAAATATATACCTACAACAGTCAAGAAAAACGTTCCAATATATATATAGATATTCCGATAAATGGTAGTGCTCGAAACATTTCTTCACAGTGTTAGAGAACTAATGTTTGCGTGAGAGTATCATTGAGAGTTATCTGCGTAGTAGATGTGAGTGGGTGGTGGGAACCTGAATAGATGGTGGAGGCAACTTGTGTGCTTTTCCTGTACTTCTCAGAAGGCGAGGTAGAAAATAGTTTTTCCTTTAAATTGGGATTGGCAAGAGGAAATGGCCCAGTTTAAATCGGGACCGCGAATGTATTTTTAAATGCGAAGGTCGGCGAAAAGGCTTCCAGAAATAGTTTTTGTTTAAAACAAAGAGCTCTGCAGTTTGCTTCTTCTCAACGTTTGCTCTTACTAACCCCTTCCACTCCTCCATAGAAATCTTATAGCAAAAGTCCCTTTTTTTATTTTAGATTATTAAAAACCTTTTTATTTTTTTATAGAGTGAATTGCGTACCAAAAATGCTATAGGTGATTTTCAACGTTCAATTCCAGGACCAATGCTCCTTATTTTGTTACTAATAAAACCATCCATAAAGACCTAAATGTTCCTTATGTAACCGATCTAGCCCGAACCCGATATTATTCCTTCC
>NW_027107888.1:226809-240314 GCF_000696795.3 Halyomorpha halys | reverse complement strand
TTATATTATTTATATAACATTATATAGACATAAGTGAAAACAAAATAATAAAGAAATGAAAGAAAATAGTAAATTACATAGTAAAAATAGAGAATAATAAGAATATAAAAAAATCGTAATCTATTAGGTTAAAATGAAAAGTAGACGTAATAACATATAGTATATTTAGTCAGATAAGTCCGGTAAATATAATTCAAGAAGTTATACCATTGTGGCGTATAAGATGGGCGTGTAGGTCTTTGTAACGAGAGATCTGCTTATTACTTAAGATGTTAATAAACACTGAACCAACGGGTAATCGTCCGAAGGGTAGACCGAAACGTAGACGGGAGGATTGCGTTAAAACTGATTTAATAGTATTGGTTTTAGAGGAGCATCACTAGAAGGATGTATACTGAGAGCGTTTAGTGGTATCGGCATCGAACCTTCGAGTTCATTAAGCCTTCCTTATTATTATTATTATATTCAGATAAGTACATCCAATATGTTTCGATCAAATGACATCTATCGGTCGGTGCCAAAATAACATACAGCAATGTTTACAAAAATGAAATTTATTAATTATACTTTTTATTATTAGGACGACTACGATTTATAAGCTAGAATAGCACATTGTGAATTAATTTCTAGCGATAAAACTAATAATTCAAATGACAAAATACAAATAAATACAAAATACTAAAATATAAATTAAGTCAAATAAAAAATTAATAAATAAAAATAATTAAAAGAACTTATGAAGTGAATAATAATGATACGAATTTACAATTACTAAATTGATAATAATGAGCTAACGAATCAATAATTAGTACGGAGTAAACTTGATAAAAATAAGAATACAATTGAAAATATAAAAAAGAACAAAATATATCATTATACTATACACAATATGTAATATGATATCTAATATAAAAAATAAATCAGTATTAAATCTAAAGAGCAGCTAAAGTATAGAATAAAACAAAACTATATAAAAGTACGATGAAAATAGAGATCTAAATATAAATAGTAATTAAAATCAGAATTATATATACATAAATAATTGACCGTATTGATTCAAATTATGAAGTTGGGTAGGGGTGCGGTCAGAAGAAAACAAAAAATAGTTAACACTATTTGACGACGTTTCGTCTCACTTTCCAAAGCTTCATCAGGGCTAAAAAGATACAAAAACAACTAAACATGTCTTGTCATAATTGGTAGAACAAAAGGTAAATTAAGGTAGGGTTAAAATTATATATATAGGGTCTTTTTTTAAGCCCGATAGAACTTGAAATTGTAAAAAATAACACAAAAAATTAAATTGTAATCAAAATTTTTTTTTTATTCGAAAGATCAATACGTGACATTAACATTTGAAAATGATTTCGGGCATATGGGCACCGCGGCTGTTCTTGACGAAGCGCATTCTGTAAAATTGTGTTCAGCGATGAGGCGCATTTTTGGCTTAACGGGTTTGTTAATAAGCAAAATTGCCGCATATGGTCGTGCGATTTGACACCTCTCGATTATTTCCTGTGGGGCTACGTGAAGTCACTGGTTTATGCTGATAAACCAGCAACAATTGACGCCTTGGAGGCCAGCATTGTTCGTGTTATTCGTGACATACGGCCAGCAGTGCTCGAAAAAGTGGCCCAAAATTGGACGTCCAGAATGCGCTTCGTCAAGAACAGCCGCGGTGCCCATATGCCCGAAATCATTTTCAAATGTTAATGTCACGTATTGATCTTTCGAATAAAAAAAAAAATTTTGATTACAATTTAATTTTTTGTGTTATTTTTTACAATTTCAAGTTCTATCGGGCTTAAAAAAACACCCTATATAAACATAAGTGAAAACAAAATAATAAAGAACTGAAAGAAAAGAGTAAATAAAACAGTAAAAATAGACAATAATAATAATATCTAAAAAATCGTAAATTATTAGGTTAAAATGAAAAGTAGAAGTAATAAAACATAAAATAGAAAAGTAGAAATGTGAAAACAAAATTTACTACACTAAAAAAACGGAAAATAAAGAAGGAAGCTAAGATTACATAAAAGTCGAGAAAAATAAAATTAATTATTATAATAGTCGAGATAGAATAAATCCAATAATGTTTATAGATTTGTTCTTTATTCATTTATTTATTTTCTTGTGTTTATTCTATCTCGGCTTAATTTCCTTCTTTAATATTTTTTGGATTTTTCATATACATTTTATTTTAAGGAATATGCTTTTTTAATTTTTGCAACGTTTTTCTAATATAAAATTTATCCTAGAATTCCTGACATTTAATTTTGTTTCTACATCTTGCTTAACGTTATGACTAATTTCGTCTTTCGTGTTACGCATGTGTTTTTTTTAATTTATTGTTCTTCTATACACCACATTTTATGGTGTCATGATCGCATTATTTTTTTAAGGTTTTTTTTATTTTGTTAGTGACTTGTATGTATTTGAATTTGAAAATATTATTTATTGCTTTTGTAATTTTTTCAGTATCACTTTCTTTATTTCTTTTATCTTCATTTTTAATTATTTTAAAATAATCTGTTATCATGTTTATTATTTTTTTAATTTACTGTTCTCTCGTATCCTTTTTGTATTATTTCATTTCTTTTATATTATTATTTGTTAGCTCTTTCTGATTTTTCAGTGAGACAAGCAAACCGTGTATTATTAATTAATCTGTATAGATAAAAAATTGTTTTCGTGTTTCTAAGGTTGTTACTATTTTTTTTTTTTTTTTTACCTAGAAAAGATAAATGAACATATACAAAATGAAGAAACGAATGTATATAAGTTTTTTTTTAGGTTGTTACTCGTATAACAATTGTCAGATATTACCTTCACATTCAATTTGAATTATGGGGAAGTATAGACATCCTGAACAATGAAGAATTCTGAATAATAATGCATAGCTATTTTTAAATGTTAAAGGATTAATTTAATTTTAAAATATTCAGATTTTTATTTTTAAAATTCTTTATGATTTTTGTATTGTTTCTTTTTGCGGTTTTGACATTTCAGATATCTAGAATTTAAAAAAAATCCGTTTGTTCCTTGCTGTTTTGTCCCAAGTCTATTGAGCCATCTTTCTTTTTTTTTTATTTATGTATATATTTTTTTTTTTTAGTTAAGGAAGGTGTTTTCTGACATTCAAGAAAAATTCATGATCCTCATTACTTGACATTACCAATAGCTACGTGAAATTATCATCGGCCATTTTGTTTCAATGTAGTAGCCCCTTAGATTTCATACGCCTTATCTTAGTGTTAATAAAGATAGAGTAATAATATAGAGTGCTCAGAAATATTTATCCCAAAAAATTAATAATAAATTAAAATTAAAAACAAATTTCAAATTCAATAACAAAGTTCTTTATATAATGATATAACTAGTAATTAATTTAAATATTAACGGTCGAGTACTAATTTACAGTTTTTTTTTAAACTCATGATTTGAATAGATTTTTTTAAAACATTTTATTTGCTTGTACGTTTTTAAAATATACCTTTAAATGCTAATGCTATTGTTTACTCTTCCCTAGTGTTAGTATTCTGCGCTGTTTTATTTGTACTGCACTTGTTTTCTTTATTGTACAATTACACAACATATGTCAGCGTTATTTTTAACCGTTCTATTTGAGGGTCGGTCGTTTTCCTGATTTATCTTTTTAACCTGGGTGACTTTAGTACGTTGTTGTAAAAATGGTGGAGATATTATTTCTGTGAAGGGCGGATTGTATGAAAAAATGATTCACCATAAGAATCCGGCTGAACAGAGAACTGTTTTCTGTTACACTGTAGACGTGACTCGCCCCTGGTGGTTCTGAAGCCTTCCTAGGGTCCACCCAGCCTTGTAAATTGGGTACTCTTGATTGGGTAAAAATCTGGCGGTCGAGCGTGATTCTGAGCTGATCACCTCCTTGCACAACCATTTGTCTAGTAATAGTACAGATTTTTATTTCTTTTTTTGCGAGCTGCGATCTCGCTGTTGGAGCGACTTGGAACAATATAACAAGCGCCCAAAAAAAAAACTATCAGTAAACAAATTTTTATTGAAAGGGGTACTCGGTCGTGTATACAGTGGATTCTAAGCCTCTGCAGAATGACAGCCAATGAAGAAGCGGTCGACTAGCAAAAGGGTGTACGATTTCAATATTTTCGATTGATCTTCCCGAACTCTGTTTTTTTTTTTACTTTAAGTGGCCTATACATAGAATATATTGTGAGGGGAAGAATTACAGTATTTGAACAGCCTAGCCAAAAACGGAATACCTTACGAAACTGAAATTATTTGTTTATTGTAGGATATTTTCTTGTATGTATATGTATCCGATAAAATTGTGTTATTTTATTATACTATTTGCTATTGCTAAATAAGTGCAACTTTATATAATCTATTTTTTTCGATTTTTTCAAAATTGGCTCTAATGAATTTTATTAAACTCGTTTTATCGATGCACAATCAAGTAATGTTTCATTGAAGTAGTCTGACCGGGCTTGAATACTGTTTTTAAAAAAAAATTTGTTTTAAAGCACCTTTAATTTTGTTTATTTGAAATAATCGAGAAGATTTATCTCCTAGATTATAAACAAAACTTTTTTTTATTTAGGTAAAAAGTATTATTTATCTCACTCATTATTAGTTGTAATTAAAAAAATTGATAAATATGAGCGATGGGAGAATTTAGTATTTAACAAAAAGAGTAATAGAGACTGCAGTTGGGAAAGACTCCCCAGCGGAGATGGATTACTTTTTTTAAACGGTTTTATTTAGCTCACCACGTTTGTTTTTTGTTATGATCTCCTCTTTCGAAATTGTGACATGTTGTACATCGACAAACCTACTTGCTATAATTGTTTGTTTGAAAAGTTAGATAAGTAAGGCTACCACGGAGGGCGGGACTGGAGGGTTTCTAACCGTTTTTCAATTTCAGGCACTTTTTAAATATTGCTCGATTTAACTATCTGAAAGTTCTTGGTGGATCCCATAACCCACAGGGTCGACTCACTGCTACAGTTACTAAGTTGGTTTGTCGAAAGGTATGTTTTTAAATAAGTAAATTTATTGATTATAGAAGCATACCTATATCAAATAAATTAGTTTAGTTTATATTTTTGATCAATTATAAATGTTATAAATAATACAGAAACTCTTAAAAATATGTTGCACGTCTTGAGTATTTTTTTTTTTATTTGTTTCATCCGTAAACACTAAATGATTTATGTTTTTGCATATTATAAATTACATTGAGTGATAAGAATCGCTATATAATTCTGTCAATATATTGCATAATTTATTCTTATTGTATTTTGTTTCGGGTAAGGATGAGTTCATTTGAAAAATTTTTACTTGGAGTATTTAAGGTAAATATTCAAAATTGTTTATATTTTGAGTGGATTACATTACTGTTTTTCTATATTCAGTTGTTTTATCTGTTTGATTTATATCTCAAAACAAATTATCATAAACTATGAAGTATAAATTAAGTAAAATAAATTTTAATTATGCATGGTTGTAATTTATGTAAACTGGTTTCACACAAACTCCTTAATTTTTTTAAGATTATTTCGAATTCATTGTACGAAGAACTGATGAGTTATATGTTCTTTACCCCCCTCCTTCCATTTCCCCCTCTCCTCTCACACCTGAACCTGGCGCATAAACCTATGAGATTTATAAGGTAGGTCACTTTTTTATTTTTTGAATGTTGGGACTAAGTATTATTTTTGATTGGTTTTAAAAAATGAAAATCTGTACCGCTAGAACCCATGAAAAATCAGGTGTTCATTAGTTAGTTTCTTGAACAACGGTTGTAAAATGGGATGATTTGTTGATAATTACCCAACCGCTAAATGTTTCCCCATTTAAGTGTGGACTTTATGATGCTGGCTGGACCCTGGAGGGCTCTCCTGACCGGTTGCAGTAACAGAATAAATAATTATCTACTACTGCCGGATTCGAAACCTTGTTCTTATAGTTAGTAGCACAGTGCCATATAGCCTCTGAGCCACCCTGCTCATTGGATGATATAAAGAAAAATTACAATAATATATCGAAATAGTCTTAATTTTATTTGCTATTACATAAAACCTAATTTTACTATTGGCGTTCATTACTTCATGAAAATGATTTCTTCATCATGGTTTTAAATTAGCCAATCACCTTTTCAAATTTATGAACCCCCCACTCGAAGTTGTTGCTTTTTATTTTTCGCGTTGTATATTTGCGGTTATATTGGTTTGTTTGAGTAGTGGCCTGTTATATCGTCTTGAGCCTTCTCAGGCCCGACCCCCCGCATTCTATCCCTTCCTAAAAATATATTACCAGCGCCTATTTGATTTCGTTTTATCCGATTCTTGTGTAAACAAGAATCCTCAGATAAACACGGAGGCTTTGGATTGCAGTCCGGATGTTTGGAAGTCCCTCTTTAGAATTGGCAATGGCTTGGTTATTTCTGTTAGGAATAGCAAGGAATGAATCATGGATTTGTGTACAGTTCGTCGTGAGTACGAATTTATGTTGAGAATTGTTGAAGGCGTTTTGTTTAGCTCGTAGTAGTCGGAATGCGATTCTTGTTCGTTTTTGAATCAAGTCGGGATTATGTAATTTTGGTAATTGATGTTCGGGAACTCCCTAAAAATTCCTTGACTATTTTTTCCGTTTTATTCGAAATCTTAATAAAGAAAAAAATGAGAAATGATCATAAGTATTATTGACAAAGCATACTCAGCATATTTATTCATATAATACCTAAAATCATGAGATAAAAAAAAATGATCATACTACTCGGATTGTGTGGAAATGCTAAATTTTTATGCGGACCTCCATTGGTTATCGCCAAATGGACAGATGGATTTATTTATTTCTCAAAGTATTACATTAAATTTTGTTTTACTTTTTAGGAAGGAGCGTTTTTTTAATTATATATACACAAATTTCAGAAATAAATGTATTTAAATTATTTTTATTATAATTAAACATATTTAGGTCCAAAAGAATTATTGTGTCTCATTTTTCTGTGTGTCTCTTGAACGGGTTGACCGATTTGATGTAACCTACCAAAGTCTACAAAGTTCTTAAAGAATACGGTGCATGTTCCAATGGAAATACATTCACGTTTACTTTTAATTTTTCGAATAAAACGAAAATAATACGTTTCCCGGAACATCCCAGATGTTCATATAAAAGATTATTTTATTTTATATTATAATTAAATTTGTTATAATCCTTAAGCTAAACACTCTTGAACCGCCTAATATTAGTGAAGATATTTCAAAAAAATTCGTATTGGACTTTACACTCCAAAACGTTTAGGATAATTGTGTGAATGCACACATAAGATATTTTTGTTGCGAGTCAACTAATAGTTCAAAATCTATTAGAAAAGTTATCGGCAAATTATCGGTTATTTTTTTTTTTTTTCGTATTTCTTTTCTTTTTTTAACCTGTTCTGTTACTTATTTTATTGACCAACTTTGCCTTAAACTTATTTTTTTTAAATTAATTTATTTATTTTTGTATAACTACCATATCCATATTGTATAATAGTTAAAAAATAAATATCTCAAGTGACAGAGGGTAATTAGTTGCAGAATTAGTTACAATAAAAATACAGTTAATTTTGTTATTCGCCGATGACTACCAGCTAATTTTAACTACTGAATTAACTGTAATTTAAAATAAATATCTAATATTCTTGACAGCTGTCAAGGCAACCAAAAGTATTTAGTTATGGAATGGATTAATATAAAAAATATGTAATTACATAGTTAATACAATAACTGCTGTAAAGTAACCCAATTTCATAAAAATCAAAGTCAACCGATTATTATTTATAAATTATATAAACTACTTATATTTTATATATATATATGAAAATCAACATGCCGTTTGTTCGTACTTTTATGCCCTGCAATACCGTTCATCCGATTTTTATCTACCTCTTTGCTTAAATGTTCAGGATTTTCTTGGGTAGATTATAGGCAACTTCGATTTCTATGGTTAAAAAAAAGTTAACGAAATTCAGCATTTTTTGTGCGTAGCTTAAAAAATATAGATTTTCTTCATGGTTGTTATTTGCCAATCGACTTATCTCTTTCTGAAGAATGAGTAAAAAATATTACTTAATCTATTAAATTATTTTTTATTCACTAAAAATTAAAAAAACAAAATGAGGATTTCAGTAAAGTAGTTCAAAAATTGTTTTATGAAAAAGCAAATCGTATTCGTTTATGACGTCATCTCAAACCTTTAAAGAAATTAAAAACTAGAAACTTTTTAATCTAATTTATTTGGAGGATCTTTTTTCTCCTAGGGTCAATTGTTCATATAATCCTTCATAATTCCTATAGTTTGTTTCATATTTCTACTTTAATAGAACTGTTAGAAATGTTTGCTCTGTCTGCCTCTGGCAAATATTGGTTTGAAACAAAAGGAAAACTTATCAATCGTTTTATTTTATATCACCGGTTCTAATTCCTTTAATTAGATTCGCTAGTGCTATTCATAGAGCCCTAAACCACTCCCAAGTTTCGTGTAGCTTGGTTGAGTCATATTAAAGGTATTTCTATTTTTTTTTAGCATACATTTTTATTATACAATGTTTTTTAATGCTATAAGCTACACAGATACAATAAGAAATTAATTAAATCATTATTCCAATGTGTTAATAATTAAATATAGTAAATTATATCGAACATTCAATTGCATTCAAGTAATCCATCTACACCTCTAAATCTAGCAATCTCCATGCATTTCCGGGTATGCCAGTTAATAATAATAATTTTTTTCTTATATTTCTTAAATATTACATAAAAAATCGTAGTCCTCTTATATTCGGGTTTCCCTTCTACATGGATATATACCGTAATTATTTTTTTATGTCTATTGTTAAAATTTATTCAGTTTTTAGATTAAAAAAAAAAGTTACAGAGAAAACAAATGTCCTTTCAAAGTTTTGTATCTATATTTAAAACTAATTACATACTAGCCACTAGTTTGTAATTGTTATGGTACATAAAACTAATAAGCTACAAAGGTAATTAATCCACCATAACTAATAAAATTTGTTGCCTATGGCAGCTAATGACTAATTTAGTTACAAAAATAAGTTAAACATTTGGCAACTGACCTTTTAGCTTTCATAAAAGACTACAGTTAATTTAGCAATAGCTTTTAGTTGTTAGTCGTTGCTAATTTTAACCCAACTCTACAAATCTATCTTGGAAATTACCTCTGGTGGATTAAGTGTTCAATCCATTGCACTTACGGAACATGTCGTAATATATTCTCTGATTTTGCTATATACTTATTAACGTGCTTCAGTTTGGTATGGGCAGTTGCTGGCGGAACCCTTTATAGACGATAGTGGTAGTTAATTACCCGTTTGAATGGCCAAGTGGATTCTTGGCCCGACGTGCTATGAAGGAGGTCAGCCTGAGGTAATTGGAGACCTGTCGGATAGCGGTATTATTACTCCACGAGGGGTTGTCTACTACAGTCCCTAATCTTGTTGGTGTTAATTTCTTCCTTCTATTCTATGTTAAATTGTTAATTATTAATTTTGAATCCTCATAAAAAAAAAATAGGTGCAGTTTGGGCATCACGTAATTTTTACTCTTCCTACCAACATATGGCCCCAAGTTTTGATGGTTCACTTTTATTCAATCTATCACTTTTTTCATGATTTTCGATAAAATTTAAGACTTAATGACCTTTTTATTTTTCTGTTGCTTTGAAAAATAAAAAGCACATTTTAGGGCTATTGAGGTGTAAATAACGAATATTGCTATATTTCTGTCAATAATACAACAGATTATCAAATTACAACGACATTGCAATCGGTCTTTTTCCTTTTTCTCTTTTTATTTATTCATCTAATTCTTTAATAGTTTTTTCTTATTGCTAACGAAGAAAACTGGTTATTTATCTCAAATAAACAAAATTAAAGATACCTTAAAGGAAGATTAATTATTACTAATACATTAATTATTAATATTAAAATATTCTTTAATAAATCAATTTGGTATCCAACAATCTTTATTATATCATCAACAGTCCATTGTTTCGGCCATCTTCAAGGAAAATCTAACAATTTACAGCTTATTATACATTCATTTGTAGCAATTTTAACAACAGTATTATTATTAATAATTTAACATAGCTTAAATATAAATAAAACGTTTTGCAGACTATTCTGCACAGGTCATTAATTACAAGTCAAATTACCCTATGAAAAAGTAAATTAATAGGGAATCATATTAATTAATACTAAGCTTATGTCTAGTTACCTATTTTGTCATAATTCCATTAATTTTTAAAACTTTTAATTTCAGATCAACTATCATATAAGCAAACTATATTTAACCTTCCATACACTCAGCTCAGGCTTATAATTAATTTATTTCAAATTGCATTTTTATTTATTTTATTATTAAAACTCATTGTAAATAGTTACATACAAGTTTACCCATATTTTTCATAAATTTATTTTACTTAAAATCTCTGCGTAGTGTAGGTTCAAATTTCTTGTATCTGTTTTAAAATTTCACTGTATAATTTTTGTTCTCTGATATATAAATTTACTCAAGTATTTTTCTTTTGAACATATTGTTGTCTTTATGTTATGGTGTTATCAAAATCAAATTTGTGTTGGTTTTTAGCTGTATACTGTACTAGTCCTGTTTTATTGTGATCCTTCTCCTCATTTCTTATATGATTTCTGTGTTGATACATTCAATCACCCAATGAAATGATTGAATTGTCCTTGAGGATCGCCGAATTGGCCGAAACGTTGGACTGTTGATGATATAATAAAGAGTATTGCGACTTCAACATCGATAACAATTAATTTATTATAAAATAAATACCAGTTTCAAGGGATTGAAAACAGTTTTTTTTTTCTCGTACCCTCCGTTGAAAAATATATGGAAGAAATAAGTACAAATGATGTTAGTTGATGTGTGCTTCCTTTTTCTACCCATAGGTACTTTAAGAAGGGGTATTGCAAGCATACACCGTGTGTGCAGAAACGATGGCGCCATGTGCGCATTAAAAAAAGAAATTCCTAAAAAAAAAAAAAAAAAAAACCGCTCTAGCTTACCTTTTGCTATCTTCTTAAAAAAGTTTATGTAAATTAAAATATTCTTTATTTAAGCCCTGTAGAACTATTTGAGTGAGGATAAAACCTATTTGATATTGAATAACATTTAATTGTACTTTGATATACTAAGTTTAATCAGAATAGTTTGTGCTGTTTTTCAGAAAATAAAAAAAAAATTGGAAAATTTTATTCTATAAGGTTGCACATCCGACCGTTAGATTTAAGTGAAAAGGTTCCTGTCAGATCCCAAGCAACCCTTGAATGTGTAATTTCAAATCCGTACGACTTTTCTTTTGTGAGCTGTTCACAAAAGACCGTTTTGCGAGACTTCATTATTTGGATCTCTAAACTTTTATTTCCGTTTTCGAACTATTCAAAATTTTACTTGATCTCTTTAATACTTCATATATATTTCGTATTAAGTTGAGTGAAAGTAAAAATGTTGGTTTTTGTAAAAACCTGCTAACAATATATAACATCTTCCTGTTAGTTTTCGTTTTATTTGTAGACGTTTCAGGGTATTAATCATACGCCATTTTATTTTTAGGTGGAGGATGACTGGATGATATTGCATAAAACCTTCTTAAGGCTCTATCTAACAAAGGAAAAACGTTTCAGAACAGTTTCCCGAAAATCAGCTAAAAACGAATAGCATACAGATGACTGTTTAATTTAAATTTAGGGAATAAGTACATATTCTTTTATTTTTTTCTTTGTTTTTGTTATTAACAAAACAACAGTCCAACTCAAAATACAAATAAGTATTCGTATAGATTTTAGTGAGCACCTAACTCATTTCTATAGTTAGTTTAGTTTAGCCAGCATAGCTCAGTTAAGTCGTAGCTTAGCACTTGGTTAGTAACCTGACTTATATTTTTGTTATTTTGAACCTTGAACTTTTTTTAATTATTATTATTGTTATAAATTATCTCCCTCTTCCTGGTCATTTGTGACATACGGAGGGAGAGTTTGCTTCAGGTTACCACCCTATTATAACCACCCTATTAACCATGATGGAAAGTTCAAATTTTCATTACATGGGACCGCCATGAAATAATAGTAGACCCCTCTTCCTCATATTTTATTATTAAACATGTTTTAATGCTTTTTGCCCCGAATCATTAAAAGGTTCTGGAATCCCAGGTGGTGCAGGTCTCATCAGGAGGTGTACTTCTTCAACTTCTACGGGAAGTCATGATGAAATATCCGTCCAAGAAACAGGGCTAGCTTCAAGGCCTTGTGACGGACGTCTAGCCAAATGTCCCAGCTGGGACTTCCGAGATTGCTGGGTACTTTAATCAAGATGCAACACAATTGAGTCACTAAGATCCAAATTAATGAGGGAAACTAATCTCTACGTTCTCATAAAGAACTATTTTCTTCGGTTAGTCACTAAAGAAAATTATCTTTTGTGTAAGAGTTGAAAGCTGCCTGGATCATAGTGAGAAGAGAATCAACTCTCGGAATGGGCACCATAACGAGCGAGCTTTGGAGAAAACAGTGGACTGAAATATTTATACTGTATCTTACATATTCTTATAAAAATGTATTTATAAAACGTTATGCGGAAATAGGTAACATTCCACTCCCGCACACGAGTATTCATTAAATTTAAAACAGGATAGGGTTAAAACAAAAATAAAACATGGATATATATAACCAGTACATTATTTTTAGAAATTAAAACGATAACTTAATATTCTACGACATAAAAAAAAAATTGCATAGCGGATAACGGTTTTATAAATTATAAAAACTATCTTGAAGGCTCTGGAGTAACGCTATGAACCGTGCTCATTGTTATCGTTACTGCATTATCAGCTAGCGTTATTCCATATAATAGTTGTGCGTAAATCACGGGCGATCTGAAACCATCGCTAAATACCAATAAGTTATTCTCTTTAAATGTTTATTATCAATATGAAGATGACTAATCGTAGTTTACGATTGATCCTGCGGCGCACGCCACGTGTCTGTATCTCTGGAGGTCGTCCGACTAAATAGGCAAGTCTAGGCCATAAATTTTAACGATTCATTGTTCAGTATTGTCGCTGAAATCCTTTAGCATGTTAAATCTGTTAATCTGTATATTTTCCAGTAATTATGGTATTTAGGTATGGTGGTCCGAAGGTTCCTCCTGTTCAGTAGGAAGGATAATGCTTTAGTAAATTTTAACTTTTAAGTTCCCTTTATAGTATTAAAAGCAATATTTTTTTTCCGATGCACCTAAATTAAAATAGAAGTTTCATGTCATAATTATCTGGGGTTTAATTAACGATTTACTAAAAAAGTAATAGGTTACAGCATTAAAAAAAAAACAGATCGAACGGTCTGATAAGTGGAAGTTCCCAAATGAGGGTTAAAAATGATCTTTCGGAAATATGTTTTACTGACGATCTTTACAAGGATATAT
>NW_027107888.1:223627-226759 GCF_000696795.3 Halyomorpha halys | reverse complement strand
ATATATATATATAGGCGATTGGTGGTATCAGCATCGAACATTCGATCCACCGACAAAATATTGATTAATGAAATGGTTCATGACTGTATATGAATTTGCCCATCTCAGTACATGATCCGAAATAATAAATTTATTAATTATTCATTATACCCTATTGACAAATGAAGATCATTTATTCGTTAATAATCTATTAATAAAATGTAATTTTTATATTTTTATATTCTAATATTTGTTATATAGGGGAATATGTTGATAAAATGAAATAAGGGTTGTAAAATGGAGGGGAAAGAAAAAAAAGGGAATAAATTGAAAAGCTTGTATTTAGTTTCTAGACTAATATTAATTGTAAAATAATAATGTGGGAAAAAAAATGTTATCTTTCTATTATATTGTATCATATAAAAAAAATGTAATTTATAAATTTATATATGTCCGATCACGGATTGATCAGTATGCTGTGTAATGTAGCAACCCGATGTATTTGGGCAGCATGATTGAATAAATTTCTTTCTCAACACAACATCTATAATTCTCAGTATCCTGCTCTCCGTTGAGTAGCCACAGCTGCTCTATTAATAAGTTAGAGATCGATTGTTGCATGTGCACGGGGGTAAGGAGTGAGACTTATGTATTCACGGCTCCTGCCAAGGTTGGTCTTCCTCCTGGATGAAACAATGTAGTTCGCTCTTTTCGTATTGTGGTAACGCTCCACCATGAGTTGTCATCAACTTAGGTGTTGTTTTTATTTCAATTTCAAATATTTGATATCTAAAAAGTTAATTTTTTAATCTATTTATCTAAGTATTAATTAATTCATTTCTTTACGGTTCCTTATTCTCTAGAGTTTATTTACATTTACTAGCGCAAGACTCTCCAATTCTCCGACACATATTTTTTTAAAAGGAACTAATATTATTTTTTTGTTAATATTTCATCTTGGATTTGCTATAATATTTCAAGAAACATGGACACTTTTTCTAGAAAACCCATTATTATGTTACTAGTATTGGTTTTCTTTCACTAACTCCCTAGTGCCATTAATAGTGAAGTAGCCTCAGTCTATCTCTTGTATGTCTGTCTAGAGCCATTTCTAGATAGTCCAAGAGCCCAAGAGGAGAAAAATAAGTTATTTCACCCCAATTTTAATTACTTTACTGAAAGATTTTAGAATTAAAAGTCAAAATTAACGACTCTGCCAACTATTAAATGGCAAGATAAATAAAAACTGGCGCTTGTACGAAATGTTAAAAACGAAATTTTTAATTCTTTCACCAGATATCAATCCTTCCATTATAAACTACCTAACCACTAAAACCCATTAGTTTCTAACCTTGCTTCCTCTTTCATTCCTAACAATCCTCCGAGGCGCCTGAAAAGAAGATCAGTATCTGATTAATATCTAAAAATGTTTTTAGAGTGAAACCAGTGGGTAGTTTCTCTACATCCCTGTATCATACGATCATAATCTTACTTCAAATTTACTTGTATTTTATGTACAGTTGTAAATATCAATAAATAAAAAATAAAATCTTTCTTGTAAATGAATTGAGCGTTATTTTCGGTTAGAAAAAGGTCTAATTTTTACATATAGCATTGAAAGGATACAGCAAAATGTTATTAAAAAGTTTATATTGAAGTATTTGAGGTGCACGTCTCCTTTAATTTTATTTTATTCCAGAAATACTTATAATGTTCGCTCATTTTTTATTGAGAGCTCCTTATCCTTAAAACTTTATAGCTCGTTATTAAAATAGAGACAATTTTCCACAATATAATCTCTAATAGTGCTCTTTACATTCAATAGTTCTCGAAAACAGTTTTTCAAGAAGCAACCTATGTCAACAAATGACGAAAAAATGAATATTTTGGAAAGGAAAGGAATGACCATCAATGTCAGGAAAAGGCCGGGAACAGTAATACATTGAAATACTTTGCAAAGGTGAACCAATAGAAATGGTGGACGAATACAATTACCTAGGAATAGTGATCAGCAGGAATGGAAAGATGGACCAAGAGATATCTAATAGGACAAAGAAGACAAATGCAATATACTACCACCTCTGCAGCATTGTTATAGGGAGATTGACTAGAATGTTAAAGTACATATCCTCAAGGCTGTATACTTACCTACCCTCCATTTCGGAAGTGAAAGCTGGGTACCACTAGATGAGCATCTAACTTATGTTACTGCGATACCTACGGAGAGTGGCAGGCCGAACTTGTAGGGATCGCATACGGAATGAGAGGACAAGAGTGGATGTTGGAACTGTCTCTACACCATTAAGAAGAGAGAACTCAGATGGTTTGGACATCTCTGTCGGATGAGTCCCAAACGCCGAAGACGGACACCCAGAATGCAATAGAACGACTGCATCTCCAAAGTGAGAGAGATGAGAGGGAAAAACTGGGATACCATGAGGGTGATGTCCCGGGATCGTGAGGCTTGGTTTGCCTGGACACAGGCACCTCTACGCTGTAAGCTACTAAGGAAGAAGAGAAAGAAGAAGAAGAATATTTTGGGGACTATCATGTAATCTACTGCTCCTATAAAAGATTAACGTTGTTGAATACATTATATTATACACAGCAATCTTTCATTTGGCTGCTAATAGGCATCTGTATGTCTAATAGTTCCTTAAATAAAGGTTTTTATAAACTATGATTTTTTTCCAACTACGAGAAATCAACATTCAATGAATTTATTTTGGCGAACATCATGGATAAAGCTATCTCTCCTTTGGCTACTCCTCCTCGATAAAGAGCTAGTAGATATAGTAATAAATTCACAAAATATTGATTTGGAAAATAATGATGCTTTTTGAAAATTGTATTTCGGGAATATATATTCTTTATCCTTTAAAATCTACCTCATTCACCATCCCATCACTATCAACTTACCCTAAATTTATAATATAAATTTTGTTGTATGCAGATTCAGTTGTCATTGATTTTTTACCAGAAAAGTTAAGTGCTAACTCACCATACTTCTTATTTCATAAACAAATGACACTTAAAGCTGTATTTAAGTCCAGCGAGTTGCGTCCCAACCACCGAAATAGCCTCCAGTTCTCTCCCGCTGACTCCTCTGAGTTGACTACTTCCTGTTGGCTATATATACAACATATATATGTT
>NW_027107888.1:198201-223577 GCF_000696795.3 Halyomorpha halys | reverse complement strand
GAACCAACCAACATTTTTGTAAAATTGTTTTTTATAAACTTTATCGACAACTTTTTAAGTTGGATATGAAATAACATACTTATTTTTATGGCTACGGGATAAATATTCTTTTTTCAAGGTATCCCTTATTATACTTTTTTTATTTTCTTGTTGGAAACGTTTTGGACCTTCATCCAACATCTAATCCATTCTATAATTATATTAGAATAAAATAGATCTTACATACATTTTTACATTAATATAAATAATGATTGAAAAAAGCAAAATATCAATATATTTTTATTTGATTACCATATCTTCTTCTTTTTCTTATTCATCCCTTTAAGGAATTTTTCCTACTATTAAAATTTGTCATGCTCTGAAGTAATTGTTGCTATATATTATTGAACAAAAAGCATTCTTAAGTATAATAATACTTTAAAATTTTGAAAAATTTTATTTTTCTTGTCTTTTCATCGATGGACGAATATAACCTCTAATCGAAATAAAATACGAATAGTATAATGTAGTAGTAATAATGTTTTTATTTTGCCATAATCGATGAAGTTAATCTTCAAAATAATCTAAAGGTTTTAGTGAAGTATGATGGAATTTATGGCATATCAAAAAAAAAAGTAATTAATTAATTTTAAAAATATATAGCTTATTCCAATGTTTTTCCGCTTCTGTTAGTGTGGGTAAATTTCGTCTTAAAACAAAAAAATATATATATATATACAATACGAAAATTGGGTATTGTAAAACAAGAATAAACGTATTTTATTTGATGATCTATGTGTATAGTAATATTCTATAATGTATAATAATAGTATAATTTATTATATTTTATAAAATATTATTCCAGATAATGAGATTAATGCAACATATTATGTTAACTATGTAAAAATATTAAAAAAGTATTTAAATTTTCACAATATTTTGATAGCAATATAGAGTATTTTGATAGAGTATCCAATCTTTTTAGCATAATATAAACAAACAGCAAACAAGTCTTTGTTGAAATAAAAATGAGGATTTTATTTCAATTTAATTGTTTCGCAAGAATCACCTGTAAAAAAAATACATGTATATCAAATTACCAACAGCCAGGAAATAAAAAAAAAAAACAATCATACAAAAAAAAAAAAAAAGAGATGCCCTCATTAAAGAGAATTATCTGGGCCATTGGATCGTAAAAAAAAAACACATCAGGAAATTTCCTTTCTACCTCATCATAAATACCATCCGGTCCCATTTATAGTTCTATCGTCTTATTCCTCTGTTATATCGTCTTTATTATTGCACTTGGGGAGTATTTAGCACTATTTTTAAGTAAAATAATCAACAGCTTATCTATCAATGGAAAGCCACAGGATCAGGCGTGGGAGTGTCAATTATAATAGAACTTTTCTCAGATACTAAGTCGAAAGATATTTGACAAGCGTCCGAGGGTTCTGGCCAATACGGCTTAGGAGCCAAAAAATATATATATTTTATTCAATTTTTACGATTTATTATGTTATCGTCTTCATATAAAAAATCGCTAATGTCGGGTTCTCGCCAGTGCAGCCAAGGAGCCGAAAAAAATTATTTTATTCAATTTTAACTATAAATAAAAATATTTTTTCAGTTTTAACGATTTTTTACATTATCGTCTTTAATAAAAAATCGCCTATGTAACAATCTCGCCTATGCCAGATCGTCTTCTATCCTAGCTCTTTGAATACATATTTAGGTTATTGCATATAAATCATTTCTTTCTCTTAAAACAAATTTATAGCTTATTTTATTAAATTAGTCTAATTTTATGCAAGTCAGAATGAGATGGGGTAGTTTTTTCACGGTTTCTGATTAATTTATTGAATTCCAAAACAGATTTATATCCAGCAATTTCTTAATATGTTGCCTAAATCGCCTAAAACCGCAAACAATGCAACTCGTCAATTCAGCCTTGGAGCCGATAATAAAAATATTTTATTCAGTATTAACTATTTCTTATATGTTCCTCTTGTTATAAGAAATCGCTGTTACCTGGGATTCTCGCTAGTGGAGCTTAGGAGCCGAAAATAAATTGTATTCAATTTTAATGATTTCTTATATGATCGACTTCTAACCTAGCTCTGTGGATACATATTTAGGTTATTGTGTGGTAATAATTTTTTTCAAGTAAAATTCGTTGTAAGTGTCCTTAAAAACCCTTGAATACGAATTTTCATTAAAATTTAAAATCATAAATTTTATGCTAATTTTGTTTTGATTTTCGCTAATGCTAAGAGTGGCTTCTCATTTACCTTTTATCAGCATTTCTAACTTCGTCCAAGTCAGAATGGGAGGGTATGATTTTTTTACGGTTTCTGATTTAATAATCGAATTCCAACACATATTCATATCGAGCACTTTTTCTTATGTGATGAGTCCTTGTGCGTGGATTGCCAAAAACTGCAAACACTGCTACCGGTTTTTCTCGCCAGTGCAGCCTAAGAGCCAAAAATAAATATATTTTACTCAGTTTTAACTATTTCTTATATGATCGTCTTCATATAAGAAATCGCCAATGTTACCTGGAGTTCTCGCCAGTGCAGCCTAGAAGATGAAAAAAATTTTTTTTTTTATATATGATCATCTTATATCCTAGTTCTGTGGATACATGTTTAGGTTATTGTATACTAATAATTTTTTCCCCTATTATATGAAAAATGTACAGCTTATTGTATTAAATAGGGCTATAACTTACAAAATAACCGAAAGACACTTATATTAAAGTAGGCTAAAATATATTTTGTTTGGAAACAAGTCAGATTCGTTTTAAGTGTTCTTGAATACGAATTTTCATTGAAATAAATAGACATTTTCTACTAATTTTGTTTTGATTTTCGAGAGTGGCTCCCGATTTATCTTATATAGGTATTTCTATTTTTTTAATTCTGTTCAGAATGAGATGTTATGATTGTTTTACAGTTTCTGATTTAGTGGTAGAATGATTTATCTGATGCGTCCTAGTGGCGTAGATCACCAACCGGTTTTTAAAGAATTTCCTCATAAGGGCCGTCCGTAGCTCAGATCAGGCCTTCGTCTATCGTTCTTAGATCTGAGGGCGGCACGGGTTCAAATCTGGCCTGGGGGCGTTGACTTTTTTCATTAAGTGGCGGTCCCTCTGAATGAAAAACTTGACCCCCCCCCCCATCATGGTTAGAATAGGTTGGTCACCTGTAGATAAGCAGGCAAACATCACCATCGCTGTGGATTGCCTCGAAAAAAAAAATTTGTTTCATAATTCAGTTTTCCGTATGAATCCTGGAAGCTATTTTAGTATCCTTGCCTGGTCTTATTCTAATTCTTATAAGTGAAAATATCGACTGTTGGAATTTCAGTAAAAGGTATATCTAATATTTATTATATAGCAGGTAAAAGTTGAAGGTAAGGGAATTAACAAAACTAATAAATGTATGTTTATTATTTTGTTTTCTAGGAAAAGTCTCAGTGAAAAATAAAAAAATCTGTTCTGAAACAAGCCCAACTTGTTCTTGTACCACCACTCTAGATTTTGTTTTTATACTACAACTTTTTTTTTTTTTTTTTAAACAAACTACAATTATATTGTCACCAATAAACAATTGAAAAAATGGAATGAGGCGTATAAAGAGATATGAGATCAGTACTAGGTGTAAATAATTAGATAACGACCAGTAGATGATCGGATCTGGGTCGATGATAACCGAGGGGAAATTTCCGGAGAGATAGTGTAGGCTATGTCCTTATCATCCAAGGGAAAATTTTATTCATGCCTCTTTGTTTGTCCGCCTTCAACTGCTTTCTCTCTCATTTCATAACTTTTATATTATGTTATTGGCAATAATTTACAGATCCTAAACATTGAAAAAATCGAAACTATTTAACTAAAAACCTGGTTTTCAGTGGTATCTTAGTACGGTTTAATCTCGGTAATTTGAACTTCGGTACTACGAACACTCCAGTAAACCGGACTGCCGAAAAAAAAATTGAGACAACTTACCAGGCAATGACATTTTTGTGTTCACTTGTAGAGAGATACGGATAGGAAAATATTGAAAAAACTCACCAATAATGAAGAGGAAAAAAATGGGTACGAAGTGGTCCGAAGAAACAAAAGAAATGCAGTCGAGGATCATGAAACTGCAATGGGAAGAAAGAAACTCTAGACTCCCTATACGAACCCTAACCATTGATATTTACGTGGTCCTTAGTGGCTGATATGATTAAAAAAAAAAAAAAAAAAGAACACTTGTGTAAAGGACATTTTTAACTTCTCGATCTTTAGGTAAGTTATTGTAATCACCGAAAGTGGAAATTTTTACAGTATCGATATCCGGTAATCTAATTTCTATGAAAGTATTCATAATATATTTTGTTGGAATTAGAAATAAATTATGTCTATTGTATAAATCATTTTATTCTGTAAAACTAATGTAATTAATAGTAGATATATATTCAATTCAAATTTTGTTGGTTAACTCTTTTCATTTTTAAATGACCAGTCTTATAATTTTAACAAATTAAATCATTACTTAGCATTACTGAGGATGTAAAAGAAATTATTTTGAGAAAATATCCAATTTCTCAAATCCTTAAACTGTCAAATTTCCAATAAAATATATTTAAAAAAAATAAATAAATAAAAATATTTTTGTTCATTCATATTACTCATTTTTTTACATTACTTTTCCAAATACTTTCAGTAATCCGAACACACCTCTGCAACAATTATTTCGGATTACCGAGATTAGGTGTAATAATATTTTTTTTATCGCAGTTCTAATCAAGTGGGAGTTATCTATGGAGTTAATTTAGATAAATAGTATTTAAGAAAAAGAAAAAATTATTAGGTTTGGTGAAATGGGTTTTATTCAAAATTAAATTATATAAAATTTCCTGCAAAAGTAGGCATATAACATACTTTCCTAAACCGTGTAGTTTCTGAAATAAACATTTCTTGATATTACCTTTGTAATTTGACTATATGCTACAGTTATCTATAGTTGCTATTTATCTATTTGATATTGTTATTATTTATCTACTCTTACATCATAAGATTATTCATTAATAATTTACCTTCTTTTCTTCACAATATTTTTTCCTTTCATTTTCTAATAAAATTGGCCAATTCTATATTTTTTTAGATCATGATTAATCGAGCATCCTCCACACATATATATCTTCCTGTTCCTCTCACCGCCTGTTTATTTTCCTTCGAGAGAAATATTCTACGCGGGGGAGAATACTTATTATTCGAGAACGGGCAGATCAAAGAGTCCTCAGAGGATTGGAACCTCCGTGGCCGATGGGATCAGCTGATGGCTGCCAAAGATAACACTTCCTCCTGACCTTCGGCAGCTACCTCGAATTCCGTTTTTGATGTGCGGTCCAAGTTGTGCCTCTTGGATCTGCGAGCTTTTCTGCTAGCCCCCCTCCCGTAAGATATTTATCGATAGTAGATTTCGACATCAGAGGCCAATTCTTAATGAGCCATGTCAGTCTTGGTCCATCTTACCATCTGTCCTTTTGGGTTTACCGGCGAGAAGTCACTAAAGTATTCCTTTTGTGTTTATTACTTATTTACAGCTTGAACAATGTATTGTTCGTGTTTGCTAATTTGTATTGTAACAAAATTCACCTCAATTTCCTAAGGATTAAACCAAAAATTATATTTGTTAGTTTTTGCAGATCTTTATTTTATTTTATTTTTTTTGGTGTGCCGAAAAAGAGCTTTACAATTTTACGAAATGCCACTATTTTAGCAATAAAATCTTTCATAGCTCCTAAGATTCTCATCCAATCAACCTGTTTTCATATATAAAATGACAGTCAAATTTTACTTGATCAATATGAATTTTATATATCAGACAATATATTTATGGTTACGTTGTGGCTTTTTATTGCTTTTAAATCTAACAAATGTATAATAAAGTATACATTTGTTAGATTTAAAAATGGGGAAAACCGTCTTTCAAACGGTATTGAAACATTTAAATTTGCGTACATAAGCACTAAAATTGCTCTAGGCTAATTTTCAGTTTTTTGTTTTTGTTAGAGCTTTGTACATGAGTGTTATTGTGAAGCTGAATCAGAATGTTAAGTTATTTTATATGTATATATTTTTTATTTTATGAGGAAGAGGAAAGGAAACAACCCATATTTTAAGGTAGACCGAAGCGTAGTTGGGATGATTTTGTCAAGGCTGATTTAATTAATTTGGTTTGGACAGACGTCACTGAGTAGTGTATGTAGATAGCTATTGGTAGTATTGGCATATACTTATACTTCGGGTTCTTTAAGCATTTATTATCATTATGTTTCAATTTTATACCAATATTGATGTTAGTTTTATGTACTTTTATATATTTTTTTCGCGAAATTAGTTTTAATTTATTATCTATTCATTTAATATATAATTACAAATTATGTAAATTTGTAAGGAAATAGGGATTATGATTTATAATGAAAATTAAAGGCTGGTCTCCATAATTCCCAAATTGTGTATAAACCTGAATATTTTAATATTATTGCAGATATTTTTGTATTATCAGAACTACTTTTATAATTTTTCCTCTGTTTTTATCGTTGATGAAGTATATTTCCCTGGTGGCTTGAGGAAATAAAACTGTACATGAAGTGAAATTCTAGTTCTGTTTTCCTTAATCATCATTTTTAACTAATACAATCTACGCGACGGTAGAAATCTAATTTCATATTCCATTTCAGTGTTCTAATAAATCAGGAGATACTATCAAATCAAATTTCGAATATTCTTATGTAGGCCTGTGGGTTTTTTATTTTAAATAGACTTAATCAACTAAATAATACAGTGTAAGTAAAAAAAAAACTTTACAGTTCGTTCACCTTTTAGACATATCTATTTATTTTATATATTTTTTATGGTCCAGGCCATTGAGGCTCGCAGCCCCAGGGTGGAAATTTCTAGATTTATTTCTCTGAGTAACCACGAAATAAATGTTGATAAACTCCGGAAGGAATCTAACCCATAACGTTCTGGACAAAGCTGATAGATTAAAATTGTAGAAAGAGCTTTAATACACAACTTTGTTGTGTCCTCACAGAATAAACAGGATATCTTTGAAGAAGGAAGGTCTGGGTTGGGACAGATCATGTCCAATTGCCCAGCCCGCAGATCGGACATCTGCCCACTTAGCCACGAGATAAGGACAATCAACTTGTTTTTTATGTTTCCGAAAACATTTATTATGATATTCAATAACAACAATGATATTATTGCGCTATATTTAACCATTGTTTTATTGGGATATTTAAAGTAAATACTGTGCTGTTTGAAAAAATGTATTTATAAATAAATATTTTCTTATGCTCTCTATATTATATTTTATAATAATAAAAGCTTAGGGAACTCATCTGTCCAGAGACCCCCCTCCAAACCGAAATCTATTAAACTAGTTTTAACACAATCGTCTCATCTATGCTTTGTCTACCCCTCTCAAGTCCCACATCCTTACTCACCCATCTTATTCACATTTTTTTTTTTTTTTCCCCGAACCCTCTAAAACAGAAATAAAAAGTGAATTAGTAAGTGCATTACTGTGAAAAAGAAAAGTAATTCGTGTTGTGTCTTACCTTTTACTACCTTTGGTATTTTAATTTTATTTATTCAAAGGAGCTATTTTAAGTCCGGAGGTAAGGGGCCTCCTTCTTATTCACCGCAATGCTATAACCTGAATTATATTGCGTTGATTAAAAAAAACCTATTTATAAATATTTTATAAATAATTGCTTTAAAAGCAAATTAATCTCTGCCTTATGATTTAAGCTTAATGCTATTTTCAATATTTAAAAATAAACATATTATAATTTTATATTTCCTTTTTGCAAAACATTGGATATTTGTTCATAAAATGGAGAAATAAAAAATACATAAGAGGACATAGATAAGGTGTAGCGAAACTGGGTTGCACGAATGATAATGTCCTCTTTAAGGGAACCAGAGCTTTCTCATTTCTGATGGAGACAACATACAACTTTGTGGGTTTAGTTCTTCTACGTATGAGGTTCTTGGAAAAAGAAAATATAAGGAGATGAAGAGTATTGGAAGGATTTCTAGATCTAAAGCGCTGGATTCGATATACCAGGAATTGATATTGTCGCCGGCAAAGCTTTCTTACCAGGGGAGTCTAGAGATGTGAGATTACTTAACTCAATGAAACTTTATTTGTTGTTATTCTGAGTCGAAAAATATTAGACAACTGTCCGATCGATCTTACCTCACATGTCTACCAGTAGGATGGGTATTCATGATGTTTTGTTAAATGTAAAATGTTTTACCAAGTTAAATGTTATAAACATAGGATTGTGAGCAGCCCTATTTAAAGTTATATTAAATGAATAAGAGCTCCTAGCGGAGTTTTTTAACAACTTGTTTTACAACCTTTCATTACAACATCCAAAACAACACTAAAACAATCAAACACAAGCTACGAGTAGTACAAGTACACAAACTACGGCTACAAAAAGTAACCTAATACAACAACCAATAAAACGGTAACCAGCTCTGCTGATATTTTGCGTGACGTCATTCTCCATTTAACTGACCTAGTAACAGACTCTCAACCATGTTATATGTTACATCGTTTTAACATGGTAAAAGAAGGAAATATTTCTCCATTTAACATAAGTTTTTCCATTTAACACGCTTTAACATGCTACACTAAAGATCATGAATACCCCTATTGTAATCTAAACTGAAATAGAAGGCAGCCGGTGATTGGCTTCTACTCCTGCCACGCCCCTGGACCTCATCCTCAGTTCCGTCACTTCGGCTTCACTTTTCCTAGCAACCGACCCTCTCCATTATACTTCCTTCCTTTATGTGTTTCTGTGTGTATTAATAATTTTTAACGTATTTCCTATCAAAAACAAATAAACATACTAACTTTTGTTAGTCCTCGATTTAGGCTCGAAAAAAAATAGTATACTTATCACTGAACTGTAAGGAACGATCAACAAACTCTTCCCACACTGGAGGATTCTGCCACAAAGTTTTCAAGAAATTGATAATTTGTGTTTTTGTTCAAACAGGATTATCTCATTTTGTACATCTGTTACAAATTTTAATTTGTTGTCGTTTTCCTGGTACCACAAAATATCGTGATTACTGCATTTATCTTTATCGTTTTTTCTCAAGATCGTTATATTAGGAATCTTAAGGAACTTGCCATCGTGCATGCCTGTCGCGACTGCTTTGAGCTCTTAAGTTTATGTCTGAACATGAATATATGAATGGAACTACTCTGTCATGTTCTGTATTGTTGCTATAGGAGCAAAGAATTGTTATGGTTAATGATTAATCGTGTTTTGCAAAAAGTTCATTTTTTTTTTCTTAAAAGTTAAACGAAGAGCTTAGCAAGACTAAATGATTTTAATTGTATCCTTTCATTATCTGGCTTGGGTAAAAATGTTTGTCGCCGTTGGCTAAAAATAAACGCAAATACAGCGGTAATTAGTTTCTGTTCTCTTTGGCCTTGAGGTGTTTAAATATAGTCCTCATGTCTATTAATTTTGTAATAATTAGTTTTTTTGGTGAGCCGTTCATTTTTATTTTTGTCTCTGTGTAATATTAATTATTTACGCCGTATTAGAACCTGCGCTGCACAGTGTTGAAAGATGTAAAAAAAACACCAAAATGAAATGTGTCTAATCATGTTAAGTGTGGATTCTTACACTTAAATACCTAAAAACGAATTCACCGTAATTGGTTCTACCATCAAACAATATTTGAGAGCTAAAGACCTAATAATACAGACCTTATTGGGAAAAAGTGAGTTTTATTAGTTAAAGTTATTTTTCTTTTAAACTAGCCAATAAATAGTTTCGTCTAAGTCAATACCAATGAAATTTAGTATTATATATTCTAGTTTTTCGAATGTAAGTTTGTTTCTTGAATTTTTTTTTTCCCACAGCACAATCAGTCTAACTCAAATTTCATTTTCGAATGTTATTTTGGCTCCAACCGATAGATGTCATCTGGTCGGACCATACTGGATATTAAATCTATTTAATATAAAGTAAACAGGCCAAGTGTCAAAACATGTTCATAGCCCAGCAGGTGTTGGTAAAAGTTAAAAGCAATTAAAATTAAAAATTAATTCCCCTTCTTTTTTTTAATTTGTGATTGTTTCAATACAATATTTTAGGTCTTTCTTTTAGGTTTATCACCAATGAATCCTTAACGGTGCAACCCATTTAAAATGTTTTAATACAACTAATTAATAGAACATTAATTTCTGCGTCGAATGATTACAACTTAATCTTTAGGTCGAATGTTATTGTCGTAAACCATATGCTACAGTTCTATAGCTAGTCATAAGTGATACGAAGTCCATATATAACTAGAGCTGGTGTTCTATTACTTCGTGCTGTTTATTCGATGGAGAATTTAATGTTATTGAATTTCTTGTATTACAACATTTTCGCTAGGAATTCAGTTTAATATTTATAGGCGAAAAAAAAACTTTAAAATGCGTTTTCGTGTTATGTTTAGACTTATAGTTTCACGCCGTACAATGTTTCTCAGTTTTACTAATATTCTAACTTAAGTCTCCCCTTTTCGTTTTAAATAAATGTTTCAAAGGTGAGATAAGACCGTCGCTAAATCGGAGTTTAACGGGGCGGGTTGACCGGCAAAGATTTCCGTAATTTTTGGTGTTACGATATCCTCTTGTGAGATTGTGACTTGTCATCCCTCGACTAATATACTCGCCATAAGTGAATATATAAATAAATTAGTAATATGTTGAGGTTTTGGTAAAATTATAAAAAAGAAAACGATTTTTGGTTTTCAACGGGTTACGATATACTAATAGACCGAACTAATAGGTTTTGGTGCTCATACGACGTATAATTAAATGCTGTTTAATGTTTTGTATTATAAATTCCTAATTATTATAAAAACATGGATTTATTTTAGACACCGTGTTAGAGGTTAGGACCACCAGAAATTCATTTTCATGTAAACAGTGAAAAATTAAATTTTTTCACTATATTTGAAAGTGCTACTTAGTGGCAAATCGTAAGTTTTACCACTGTTCGGACTTATAGAGTATTTAACATGTGTATCTTTTCTCTTTTATTAAGAAGCATTATTTTTATCTATTTGTTTTCTTTTAATTATAACATTGTATAGAGTTAGGGGTGTCTTTTGTACGAGATTATACCTTCCCCCATAATCAATTGTTAAAAAAACAAAATCAAATGTAACGGGTATATCAACCATGTAAGGTCCACTTGTATTAAGTAAATACAACGTGTATAGGAACGCACAGAAATATTTCAATGAAAATTCTATAAAATTTTGTGTGATTTGGAGTTATACTTCTATAGAATTTCTGGTCAATCAGTGGGACTTAAAAAGTTTCATTGAAATTGGCATAAACATCTCTGCAGATAAGAATTATGTGTTCCATAATTGTGGAAAATCGACAAACGAAATCCAAACTTGTTTTTTACCTCAAGTGTTAAATTAAAAAAAAAAGATTATAATAAATTTATTTAGCTCATATTTGTTTGTAAAATAAATAAAATCCGTAGTAAACATCATTTTTAAATCCATCTTATTTTCGCAACATACTCGTGTATTATTCACACAAATAGACTTTTATAAAGGTCTTATATGGACATGTTTGTATATAGGAGATAAGATATAAGATAAATAATACAAAGAGGAATATATGTATCCAATATGGCAGTGTAAATAGTAAGATAAAAATAGGAGAGCTGTGGCAGTTAAACAACTGCCTCACGTGATAGCCCCCTGAACAATCTGCCGTTCTATAAATATACTCCTTTAATTTAGGCGCCATTCTTTTTACACACTCATATCTCAAAATATTATATGTGTTTATAGATATGTTTTCTGGAGGAATTTTGTGATAAACAAAATTTATAATAAATAAATTAATAAGAGTTCACCTAAATTCAATGTTGTACAATAGAAGTAACTGGAATATTTTACTGTTATAAATAACTCTTTTAAATAATATTCAAAATTTTATGTCACTAAATGTTATTTATTATTTCAACATAAAATTAAAAAATAAATGAAATATTTATTGAACTACATTTATTTTTTTATTAAATTATTTTTAAACCTTTTGAGGGGGCGGAGCAGCTCAGTGAGTAAAGCTAACCTGTTAGTAGTAAATAATTATTTATTCTGTTACTTTAACCGTGAGTGGATCTTGTTGGTTTGAGGAACTAGGGGCATATCCAGCCTCTATTAAGTGAGTACTCATCGAAATAAAACGTGATAGAGTGTGGTCATGAACAAATCACCTCTTTGCGCAATCGTAGTTCAAGAAACGGTGCTTCCTTACACAGTACTCCCTTACCATTCATGGGTGGTAGTGATAAAGGTGTTTTGTTTTTTTATTAGTGCTTATTTATTGCCTATTTTATTATAAATTAAATTTGGGCAATTGATTTTAAAACCATCTCAATAAGTTTACAAAATTTTACATTAAAGAACACAATTTGGGGCTATTTTATATAGATAACCCTATGAATTAGGGCCCATTTTCATTCTGTATTCAGACTTTTTTGGTTAATATTTCTAGGTTATGTTTTATGTTTGGAATATGTGAAAAATTAACTTATAATATTTTGAAAGTCACTCAATTATACGTATGTTTGCTGGGTAAAGTTTAGAATAAATAAGGTCCATCCTATGAATGCGGTTTTAGCTTTCTCCCCCTGTCTACGTCTTGTCTCTTAATTGGTCATATTTGAAAAATCGTATAATTTACATTTTTCTATAATTTGGAAAATGCCTATTTATTTTTCCTACCATTACTTTGTCGAAATATGTATTCGGAGATACAATAAAATACGGTAAGATTGTGCCTGATTTTGATGGGTTTTTTTTTTTATACCATTCAACATGTTCGGATGGATTTATTGCAGACATATTTCAAATTTCTATTTTGGAGAAGAAACAAATTTTATGTGTTTGGGGGCGTTAAATGGGTTTTAAGTCATAATATACAGATTTTATTAAATAAATAAAAATTTCTGGAAGATTATTGATTGACCGTGTGTGAAGATGAAAGGAATATGGTCCGGGTGCGGTCAAGAAAAACTCAAATAGTAGAAATATACTAATTTAGAAATAAAAATTTCGTATCCAATTCTTTCTGAACACTTTATTTTTCACCTGTCCAACGTTTCGGCCATTCTAGCCATCTTCAAGGACATCTTCAATACAATCTCTTCCTCACATTAATTTAAAATTTCTTTTGCAGCCTATTCTGCCCAGGTCATTTTATTGATATATATATTGATATATTTATTTATTAATAAATGGTTTGTTATATGGTGGTGTATTCAATTGTTGATAATCTTATAGAGGAAAATTAAATGTTAATGATTTTAAATTTTAAATAGATAGGTTTTTAACTTATAATAAAGAAAATGACCTGGGCAGAATAGCCTGCAAAAGAAATTTTAAATTAATGTGAGGAAGAGATTGTATTGAAGATGTCCTTGAAGATGGCTAGAATGGCCGAAACGTTGGACAGGTGAAAAATAAAGTGTTGAGACAGAATTGGATACCAAATTTTTATTTATTTAATAAATAATTACCTTGTCTCAAGAATTTGAAATAATGTAATTAAAATATACAGATTTTATTAAAATTTATCAATGTCATTGACATCTCAATTGGGTTACGTGAGATGTGAATGTTCGAGTTATTAAACGTAAATATTTAAAAAAAAATTACAAAAACAAAACAAAATTTAATAATTTTATTAAACTTTTGAGTCTATTATTCATATCATATCTTTTTATTATAAATTAAATTGCAGTGACTATTTTCAAAATTGTGTGAATGCCCCGAGGTTTGGCTTTTTATAATACTATTATATTTGTTTTTGTTTATTGGACAAGCAAGAGTTAACTTGTACAATACATGTAACACTTGTTAATTTATAAGCATAGTAAATTGAAAATTAGTTTATATATATATATATATCACCCAAGTTGGGCCATCTACATTCCTCACAAAAAACAAAAGAAAAAAGAAACTCAATTATATATAACAATATAAAGAAACAAAAATTATACATCCTATTTAGAGGGTAATTATTCGACTCTAAGTATAAGATTTTGGGTTACGTAAATAAATAACAGTTTAAGGTCCAATTGTAAGGCTACTGACAGAAATTCATACAAATAATTTGGATTGGTATCATTTGGTTTCGGTTCTCTTGATAAAAAGTGATAAAAATGCCATCACAAAATGAACAAAGCTTCTGTGAGTCAAAGTATAATTGTGTGGACCGACACTAAGAGTAATTGCATATTTATCGCAAAGTATTAGTTGGGCAATCATTCTCAAACGAGCTATAAGATTTTTTTATTATTTATTTATTTTTTTATGAAGGACATCAAGTTTAATTTCGCCCTGGAACTCAGATGCCCAATTATGCCTCTGTGTAATCCTGCTCTTTGCGACACGTAGATCATTGTCAGCATAAATACTAGGTATGCTTGAACCGAGCTGTGAGCTACCTACCTCTTGGCGGCTGACAGTAAAACGCTCATTCTATTGAATTAAACAGATAACAGCTTCTCGGACGATTAATGATGTTGCTATTTGAGTGAGCAACTCCCGATAATAATTGGCTAAAGGTCTATAAATACATATTGTACCGACCACACACATACTAAAGCTGCCCCCAATCTATAACAGGTCCGGAATTAACATCCGAGTTCTAAACATAGCCGCCGGATAACACATACGTCCCTAAAAATATCCAGCTATCCCAGAGAATTAGCTTTCCCGTTTCGTTGCTTTATTTAACACACCACCTCTTTTTAAAATATTCGCTGGAGAATATCAGTGGGAGGTGACTTTTTTTTTTATTACACTGTATTAAATTTGGATTCAGTTTTATTCTCATCCTCTAACGGATAACAAACGTGCCTCGTAATTTAGAACTTATGCTATATCGTTAAGGATTAGAAATTTTTTTTACTTACCTATGAAAGTAGGGAAACTTCGTAATGATGTAGGAAATTTGAAAAAAATGTATGTCCTAAAAATCTTAAATTTTACGTTTCAACAAATAAGATAGTTGTTAGATCGATTTAGATGAAATTTTCTGAGTTTGTGTGTTTTGGCACCTAGTTGGCCTCATATCGATTTTATCAGACTTCATCCCCTATTTCGACATAGATCGAGCTCACTGAAAATGACCCAGTACCGGCCATATAAAGAATACAAATAACCATTTAAAAAAAAAGTATTTTTATCGACACGCGTAATTCATGTACGGCTAGTTTTAGAATAAAATTTCATTTCATAGATTTAACTGATTTAAACTAAAAATCAAATTTATAAAATTAAAAAACAAAACAATAACACTTATTTTTTATCTTCTAGTTTCTATGCGCACATTTTTTTTTTGCCTACCTGATCATATCTGACATTCAATGGGTTATTTATTGATAACCAACCTATTCTAAACATAGTTGACTATTAAGTTTCCATTCCGTAGATCCGCCACGAAATAAAATCCACCTACTGTCGTATTCTGTCAAGTAAGGTCATGAAGAAGCAGCCAGTGGTATCTCTTCTCTGACTTTTTATGTGAGCAGGTTCCTCACCTGTCTCCTCCTTATGTTCTCAGACATGAGAGTCGTGGCCAATTGTTCTATTTATTAAATTTATATTAATATTTTCTAATAAATTTACACTTAAACCTTTTTATGAGTAATTGAATATAAGTAATGCCTACCTAGTAGAAATGGCGAGGAAGACCTTAGTGCACTTGGTAGACCTTTTGTTCTATTAAAATTGAATTTTAAATATTTCCTATTTCTTTCTCGCAATTTGATGATACGGTGTGGCTAGAACTGACTGCAATGACAATGAACAATGCTATAGCACAGTTCTGAACCTTCTTAAAAGCTGTTGTCATTTCGCAGCTTTGGCATCCTAATACTATGACGAAAATATCAGAGAACGATTACATGTAATCTTGCCAAGAATTTATTTTGGATTTACTGCTTCCGTTGTATTATAACCCTTGTTATTCCTGTCTGTGCAATGTTTCTTACCAGTATCAGGTTTTGGGCTGTCGATTGATTTTTAATATCCATTTTTATTATAAGAATTCAAGATAAGATTCCATAGTTTTAATTGATTAAAACAATAAATAAATTAATAACTAAATAAATTAATTTGATTTACATATATGTATTGATCTACTGAGATTTATAATGCACTTGTTTATATTAGTGCCATTATCAATATGAAATTATTATTATTTTAAATACATTTCAGGATGTATTGATGAATAAACGAAATGATAAAACTATAAAAGTTTTATTTCCCATCCGCTATCGAAATCAGATGACAAAGAAAAGTTTCAGAACCTGGTTCTTGTGATGTTCGGGGCGGAGTCCGATCTTGGAGGTACTGCGGTTGGCTTTTTTATCTCGGTGGCAGATTCGCTTTTTCCTGTCAATTCGTCAATCACGATTTCCACTTCTTCTATATCGTCGTCGTCTAATTCTGGAACTTCGTCGACATCTTCTATTCTGAACAAGGGTGTTATCTTATAGCCCATCGAACCTTCATCTTCCACTGGGTAAGATATAAATTTGCCTACTGTTTCGTCATCGCTATCTAGCTCGGGTACCAAAACCCTCCTATTGTCCATCATCATCCAAATGTGCCTCTCAGTCTCGGACAAGTCGCGCATCTCCTTCAAGGCCGAATATATGAAGAGGTCGCTACTGAGAGACTTGGGACAAGCCCTGACCTTGGAGGACATGATGCTGTGGAGCTGCATCTGGAGCGCCGCGTTGTTGTAGGCCAGCTTCGAGCTGCGCTGGATTAACTTGCACTGAAGATCCTGAGACAACTTGCCTTCCCTTTCTATCGTGGCGAAGGCGATCCTCTCCTTGTCGAACCTGTCCAGCGTCTCCTCCATGATCATCTTGTGCCGTTCTTCGGCCTTCACCATCAACTGCAAGAGATACTCTTTGAAGGTGCGCATCCTCAGGTATTTTTCACACACCTCGGAAATGGTCGTTTTCTGTTTTGAGTACATTTCCCTTAGTGTTCTCAGTTCTGAAATCAATGAGCACACCTTCTCCGACTCGTAAACAAAGTCCACTTCGAAAGTTTGAGTTTTTACGTTCCTAGATAGAACCCTGCTCTTCATAACTTTGATGAACTGATACTTCTGCTCCTCGTAAAACGCTCTTTCATAAATTAGCTGCCTTTCTACGTCTCTTAGCTTTAGGGTTACCGTTTCCAAATCTTTGATGAGCTTCTCGTTTTTGACTACTAGTCTTGCTAATCTCTCCTTGTCATCTCTTTCATCGTCCGATTTGGCCGTCAGATCCGTGAGTGACTTCCACCTCTTCCTCTCTGAAAACATTCCTATGAACTTCTGAGTGTCTAGGGCGACGGCCACTTCTACCATTCTGCGCGTCACCTTTTTTGGGACCAGCGATTTCGTTTTCAGCAGGGAAGAGCATTTTCGAGCTATAGTCGTCTTGGATGCCGTGCTTCTTCTCTTCAACAACTGGTTAGATCCTTGCTTTCTACGAATAAACACAGTCATCTCATAATTGCTCTGCAGTCATGGTTTTTTTTGCTTATAGTTATCAAATTTTAGTTGTTTATTCGTCACCTGGGCTAGTATTTATCACATGAAAAACAGTTTTAGAACCATAAATGTCTTTCAAATCAAACAATTAGTTCTAAAAAAAATTATATTTTATTTTTGAGTCTTTAGGCATGTTTTATTGCTAGCTATTATATATTACCAAAATAATTTTTAAATAATAATAATAATTTTACATATTTTAAAAAAATATTGGTCCTTTGAATAAAAGTGTCTACAGAGAATGAACTGTCCTGACGAGGTGTTCTGCCTCGATGTATCAGGTTAATGAGGAAATGCCCAGCTTTTGACGGTGACCATTGATAAATAAAGATAATGCAAGTTGTTGTATAACTAACTGGTAAGATGTTATACAAGAGGACTCGGGGGGATTATAGCGAAAGGATCTCCATGCTTAGGCTGCCCCTGTCAGTTTGTCTTTTTATATCTTTCATTCTCATCTGTCCCATTCATGTTATACTCATTGTATAAGGCCTTCATTCTTAGCCTGCAACTCGACCATCTCTCGGGAAATGTTTCAAGTCTCTCAGCTGAGGATATAAAGAATATTATAAAATGGTGAAATATTATGTCCAGGTCTTTTTTTTTATTATTGTCCTATCGCTACTTAGTAGAGAAATCATAAAAAAAGAAAAGTATTTTCAGTTACAGGTTCAAATTTATTTGCCACTATCATCCCTTGAATTGGTAGATTGTTTAATGGTGTTTTATGTGAATATGGTTACCTGTCGCCCTTTAACTAATCCTGCATCTTCTGGGCAGAAAATGAAAAAAATAACGAATCAAAAGCATGAGATTTTATTCATAACATTTCTATTCACTTTCATTTCTTTCACTACCAACTATGAAGAAAATTAACCTTGAAATGTCATACGAGTTTTTGCATTTTGTTTGTTGAAAAATGGGTTTTTGTCTCAGTGCTACGGGCAAGGCGTCCCAATATGTTCCTGTAGTATCCCAATGATGCGAGGAAGCAATCCCATTTCTCTATCCCCAAAATACAGCTACAGACATTTTTTTTTTATTATTTATTTATTTCTATTTATAACTGTATCACAAAATAAAAATACATATAGTAAATTTGATGTAAGATCAAAATGGAGTGATACAGGGAGATACATGGGGTGATACATGTAGAGAAACTACTCATTGGATGCACTCGAATAATATTTCTGCACTAGAAAGTCTCGAGGCCATCTTCTTTTCGGGCGTCTCCGGGGATTACCAGGAATAGAAGAAGAAGCAAAGTTAGAAACTAGAGGGTTTTGATGGTTAGGGAGTTTATAATGGAAGGATTGATATCTGGTTCGGGCTAGATCGGTTACATATGGAACACTAAGGTCTTTATGGATGATTTTATTTGTGAAAAAGTAAGGAGCGTTGAGGATTTTACGAAGGATTTTGGATACGAGAGGAATTCGAAGGTTTAGTGAAGCTCCAAAGCTCAACTTCGTAAGTCCAGATAGGCTTTATTATTGTAATGCAGATCAGGCTTTTGTAACGAATTGGAAGTTTAGCCCATTTGTCTAGTAAGTGATTTAATAGTCGAAATCGACGTGCTGAAATCTTTTTAGTCTTGTGTCGTGTACTTAAACGGATTCCATTATTGACGTATTTACCCACTGGGAGGAGAAAGGGGAAACTGGCATCCTATTACATTTTTTTGTATTTTTATAGAATCACTTTAAAGTTATTAAATAAAAAAAAACTGCTAATTTCTAAATTTGATTAGTATTTGCGTTTTGTAACTGTTAACATTTTTTTAAAACTATTTTCAATGTTTTGTTTAGGTTACCATGGAAACTTTTTATTAATTTTCAATAAATACAGAAAAAAAAAATTATTATTGAACTAATCCAGAGCTGGACAAAAAGAAATTAAAAATTCAATTATTGCAATTTTTAGTTATTAATGCTTCTTTAATAAATGAGCATTGTAGTCCTGAAAGTATAGTTATAGTTTTTATTTAATATAACATTCATTGTTATTGCTTATTAAATATAAAAAATAAAATTTTCTGTACTATGCCTGTTTTTAACGCCATTAAGACTTTAAATGGACGATTTAAAATATTTCGTTTATCAAGGGTTCATCTAACCATTTCATGTTTTTTTTTTTTGTTTTTTTTTATGCTCTTACGATCTGTTTTATATTCTAAATAATCATATTACTTTTGACGTTTCATTTTATTTTGTTCTAAAATTCTCTTTAGATTTTATTTATCATTACACATCTATCTTATATAAAATTTGGTGATGAGTGCTGTCAGTATCATCGATATTGCTTTGGCATGTAAGGTATGAGGAACAAATATACTCAGCAGTATCTCAGTCTTGCCATCAGTCGAGATAACAAAAATTGTTATTATTGTGAAAATTTAAAGGACCCTATATTTCGTCCATTTAAATTTATCTATTCATGTATTTATAAATAGCATTTGTATTTTATATTATCATCTAAGTACATACGTCCTTAAGGATATACATAATGTTGTGTCTTATTTTGTTGTGTCATAATTTTCCTCCAATCCCACCGTTTTATTTATTATTACTTTTTTTTGTGTATATAAACTGAAAACATTGTTTATCTTCAATTTTATCCACTTAAATTTCTGGAAATATTTTAAAGATTTTGTCACTAAAATTATTTTAAAACAAATAATTTACTATCTTAGCTCCCTTACGTTTTTAATATGATGAACGGTAGAGAAAAAAATAATACAAGTTTCAGTGGTACAGATATAGATGAAAATACATTTGAACAGGTAGAGAGAGAGGTTTAAGTATTTAGAGACTACGGTAAGTTGAAAAAACAAAATTGATAAGGAAATAAAATAAGATTAAAGGCGGTAAATGTTTGTTATTTTTCTAATTTCAAAATTTCATAGCTCGCACATTCTGTTTAGAAACTTAAAAGTTAGAATCTACAATATCATTATCCTTCCTAGTATTCTTTACGGAAAAACGTGACCTCTAACACTAAAGTTAGAACAGCGCCTTAAGGTTTTTGAAAATAAATTATTACTTAAAATATTCGGACCGAAAAACGATAAGTGAAACGGATAATTTAGAAGGCTATGATAAAAATAATAATAATGATGGCCTAACGAACTCGAAGGTTCAATGCCGATACTACCAATCGCTCTCTACATCCTTCCAGTGATGCCCCTCCCAACCCAATGCTGCTAAATCAATTTTAACGCAATCCTCCTATCTACGTTTTGATCTACCCCTCGAACGTTTACCCGTCGGTTCAGTGTTTACTAACATTTTAAGGATCCGCTCGTTACTAAGCCCTCTAACCTTACACGCCGCAATCCTATAACTTGAATTATATTTACCTGGTGTAGGTCCGGTCCCTTAATTCAGTGTTATGTCGTCATCTGAATTCTCCCGTTAATTCATCCTTTTTCGGTCCGAATATTTTGCTTAATATTTTATTTTCGAAAACCTTAAGGCCTTGTTCATCCCTTCATAACAAGTATTTCCCGCCTTCCTCGCTTTTATTTCCACCTCAATTTCGTGTTATCTAGTTACCGTAGAACCTAAATACTTTAACCTATCTCTCTGTTCAAACGTATTTCCTCCATTATCTATATTACCAAAATTGCTCGCGTTTCTACTGCTAACCATTTATTTTATTTTATCTGTATATATTTCAAAATCTAGTTCCTTACTGGATTTTATTAACGCGGTTGTATTTAGTTCTATATTTTCTTGTCCTCACCAAATAATACCAAATCATCAGCATATCCCAGCACTGGTATTTTACCACCCAAAGTTAAACCCTTTTCGGTATTATTTAGAAGGCTATACAAAGCTGAATTGAGGGTTAAGCTGAACTGTAATCGGTAAATATAATTCATGTTATAGCATTGTGGCAAATTAGATGGGCGTGTAAAGATATTATAGGACTCAGTAACGAATAAATTGTTGATAAATATTGAACCAACGTGTAAACGTTCCAGGATAAACCGAAGAGTGGGTGTGAGGTTGGCTGAGTCAAATAGATTTGGGTTAGGACGAATATATACAAAGAACGATCGGTGGTATCTGTATCGAATCTTCGGGTTCACTATCCCTTTATTATTATGAATACTAGGAAAGAGTTTAATTTTATATCCTACAATTATTGAATGGAATGCTTCTTAGTATGTAATCTTAATTCTTAATTCTATCATTCATATATATTGAGAAAATTAACAATTACACTAAGAATATAGCACATCAACTTATTCTGTAATTCATCTACCTCATTCATAAAAGCTATCCTCATTCATGATGTCTTCGTGATACTGTTCAAATTTTCACCCGAAGCTCATCTACATTTATCTGCGAGCCCGTTACATTTCTAGGACATCTTGTCCTCAGTAAGAATAAAGAACAAGAGATATGAGTACAGGAATAGAATTTTCGCTGACGTCAGAGGACAGGCAGACTAAACAGCTAAATATATGTTCATATATTGGAATATATAAAAATATATTCGTCCCACCGAGGTTGAGCAATTAATTATCCTCGAGCTAGCCGCTATTTCCGGTTGCTCCATCTAATTCATGTATATAATCATATTTCTTTGGCCATGTAGTCTCCAGTATTTAATAATTGTTTTTTGTTTTTTTTATAAACGTTAGGGAGTTCCGAATATATTTATCTATGAACATTTACTGTTCATAAAATTATTCAATTTGACTAATTTCAAGGAATACAGAATTATTATCACGTAGAGTTAGTAAGGAGCCCTCCTTTTCTAAAAACTATACACTTTTATTCCAATTGAGAAATAATTTTTAATTCTTTTTCTTTAAAAGTGTGACTTATTTAGCTCTTTTTGCTTTGTTCAGGTTCAGGTATTTGGTTTTTATTACAATTCTTAAATTGTTTTTGTTCATTATTATTTACAACAGTATACAATTAGTAAATTCGCTATTAGAATGACATGATACAAACATGTGGAGAATCTACCCTTTGATAAAACTCCAATAACGTAAGTAGATCTTGGGGCCATCTTCTTTCCAGACGCCATGGGGAATTATCAATGTATTGAAGGGGAAGTCAGGTTAGAAACAAGTGGGTTAGGGTAGTTGGGAAGTTTGTCAGGGAGGGATTAGTATCTTGTTCTGGTCAAATCGGGAACATTTGGAACAATGAGGTCCTGATGGATGAATTGATTTGCGACACGAGAGGAATTCCATGTTTTAGAGGAGCCCCAAAGTTCTTTAAAAGTTGATAGCCGGAAAGGGATCTTACATTTTTTTATTAGCTACCGAAATCTCGCTATATATATATATATATATATATACATATACTTTGTTTACATAAGATACAGTAGCCATACTATACTGTATTTTAAAATTATGGTGTTTGAGGCAGTAGGAGGCAGGACTAAATCAAATATTTAAGTTCCCTTAGACGTTATTCCTGATATGGTTCTTGGAAGAGGATTTTTTTTTGTTTTATTGAGGTTTCTTAGGGCTAAACAAGGATCTTACTTCTTGCGTAACAAGAATCTTACTTTGTTCAACGATTTCTTGTTCGTAGGCGAATATGAGAAATCATAGAAAAAATACTTTTGGCATTTTATATAAAATTTGTCAATCCAGTAATATATTAAAGAGGAGGAAATTACATACAATTCATGTGCTCGACTGTACTTCGAAATAGGCTTGAAGTGGAAACTTCTGGTATTATGATTTTGGAGTGGTTTACTGCTTATTTTGGGGGTCGTAAACACGAATCTGATGTTGACTAACAAAATTAATTTCAGCAAATATGAGAAATTATAAACAAAAAGATATTAGAATTTTTTTTCATATAACATGCAAAATGACTATTTTACTTTAAATATGATCACAAACACAAAAAAATTACCTACAATTCATATTCTCATAATGTTATTTATTGTACATTGTGCGATTTTTTCGTTTCATAAGTCATTATTTACTTTAAAAAAGATTTCTGTTCCTCTATTCTTAAGGTCATAAACATAAGTATATTAGATTTTTAATTTATCAGAAGAGTAAATAATGAAATTCGTCCACTATTATTCCTACTGTAGGAAATGCATTTGCTAATGAAGAATAACAGACAGAGGGATAAGCATTGAACCAGATATGTCCCTGATGCAAAAAGAAGAATAGCAAATATTATTATTTTTAAGGAAAACACTAACTCACCAAATCCTTAGCTAAAAGTAAATGTTTATTTGTGAACAACCACGGATTTTTACTAAAATAGAAAACAAGGTTTATGCTCAGAAGGTAAAGATGGAAAAGTTATATTGAATTCTCTTTATAGGGGAAAATTCTAATATAATTGTTATTTTTAATGTATTTTTGGAGTGCTGAATTCAAACTGAAATTTTCCAACAAAATAATATAATTTAATGAAATTAATGGTCCAATAACCTCTAAAAGTATTGATTTTTTGATATAATTTTCGTCGGATCATATTCAGTGGCTTGTGTTACACCTTTTGAATGTATTGCTATAATATGACTGAGTGTTTCTTAGTTTTATGGTGCAGGTATCTTTTAGTTGTTTTTTTAAGGAGTTATTTTATCTCATTATAAACTAATATCATACCTGTTGAATAAAATAATAAAAATTTAAATCTGAACTTGGTCTTGTCTAACTTCTACATCTCATTTTATATCCTCTATTGAAGTAACAGAAGTCAACAAAACACAGTAAAACATTGTGGCTTACCGTAGTGTATCATCTGGCGTTTATTCCGTTATGTAAATTTATTTTCTCTTGCATACCATTTCTATTTGACTCGAAATCGGTTGATTTCTTTCTGTTTTTAATCAATCTAATTAAATATTAGTAGAATATCAGAATTTTACGATCAAACCCGTCTGGTCTGCAGAAAAACAAAATATTTTCAAATGTTTATTGGCTGTTTCTCTTTCGCTTTGGTATTCCTAGATATCTTTTAGCGTTCTTTTCATGTCTTTTTGTAAACTAGTTGAAAGGACCTTTTGACTCCAGCTCTCCAGTAGTAGAGGCCTCAAGTCTATTAATATTTGATTCCATTGTGGGAATGTCAGGCGACGACCTGCCCCGTCTTATTTTGGTCCTAGGCTCTAGGCAAACAAAATGACCAACCATAACCTTACAAAAACAACTCACAATCTGTGGTATGTTGGTGTATTATATCTCTGCTCAGATGGAAAATTATCATAACTCACTTATTCCTTGGGAAAAAATATTTATATTTTTTGTGGAGTCTCCTTCATTTATGTTAAAGTAATAAAACACTTTAAGCGATTTTCTTTAATCGTATGAGATAACAACGGTGCAGAATTGTAAAATGTAAGCTAAATCCATTAAATCGTGTAATAGATTTTTAATTTTTTTAAAAGACCTATAAGTATCTGATATAATATTTGTCATTTGCCTATGGCATTAAGATTTTTAAAAACTCGTTGCAAATTATTAAATTTAATATATACATGGGTGTACGAGGAGCAAAATTGAAGGATGGTTACCTAAACCAGTGCGAATCACTGCGATCTTCGGAGTCCTGCTTTACCTTTTACACGAGGGTGACAAAACTTGGTTTAGAGTTCCAAAGGTTGAATGTAAATATTGAATTATATGCAGATTAAATGTGTTTTCTTCATTTAAATAGTTTTTAATATTTAAATTTAATACTAAAAATAATAATGATTAGTTTTTTTGATATATATATATAT
>NW_027107888.1:162355-198097 GCF_000696795.3 Halyomorpha halys | reverse complement strand
ATATATATATATAAAGAAAAAGTTTAATTCAGTTCTCCTAATCTACATTCCTATCTCAATCCGTTGTAGAGATTTCATCATTTAATGAGTTTTATTCCATAAAAATAAAAATTTCTCCAATCTAAATTTTTTAACTTTTATCACTATTTTTGGTATCAAATGTGAATTTTCTGTGAGATAGAGATTTGTAAGAAAATATCGCTGACTTTGGCGATCATAGTACCCAATAGAAAGTAAACAAGTGAAAATTAATATTTTTCATAAATATTCCGTAGAATGAATTTATATTATATATTATTTAATTTAGGTTAAAATGGCTTATATATAGCTGGAGGTAGTGAATATTATCCTAAAGATATTGTCAAGGTTCAAGGAATTAATATTAGATTCGTTTAATTCGAATTTATTATGAAACTCTTATTAATAACTACTTTTTTACCATACGTCAGAGGGAAAAAAATACTAACTACAAGAAAATTTATTAGCTGTTATCATAAGTTTACTTTTCATTGTTAATTTGCTGATGACTCATTGGGATGCGTTAATTAATTTATCAGTTCACTTATCACTACTCATGTATTTTATATTAATCATTAGTAGGTATAATGTATAATGTTGATATCGAAAAGTGTTCGCAGAAGTATCTCTCTACTTCATCTCATACTTAAAGTAATGAAACAAAAATCACAGAAGCGATTCTGATGTATCTGTGAAAAACCTGAAATTTACATAGCGAATAAATGTTAATTCGTATAATTATAAGTTTAAATATTTTTCTATTAATTTTTGTATATGGTTTTCATTTAGCCCTGATGAAGCCCTGATAAGTTGAATGAAACGTTGGTTATTAATACATATTTTCTTCTCCCATTTTATTTACCTTTTTTGACTCCCGGTGGGACCATTTTTTAATAATGGTTCAATATTTAATATTGAAGCTGATAGAGAAGGGTACGTCTCTTATTTTGAATTTAAATTTTATTGTTTTACCCATCACCAAGTTAATATTTATTAGATTTAAAACTTTATTTTCTTTTATATTATGGTTTATTGAAGACCTAGAAAGTTATAGAAATAGTTTCTCTTTTGCCCAGTGTTCAGTACTTGGCAAGGTCGTGCTATTCCTAGATATACTTGAATATCTCCTGGAATTCGGACAAAATCAATTCTTATTTCCAATATTTAATAGATTTTTGGGCGAATTAAAATACTACCTTGAGGATTATAATATTATGAATTTATTTAACTCAAAGCTGTGTTGATATTCATGATTTAAAAATTTGGAGAAAAAAAATGGATCGATGAGACAGATCCTGAATATTTTACATTTCTTCCAGAGCATCAGTAGGATTAAAAATACAGAAAGAAAAGAAATCAAAATAAATGTACAAGATTAACGACATAGTATTTATTTATTTTTTGTCCTATTGAACTAATTAAACGTATTATTACATATAACATTTTCCCCAAAGAATTCGTATATGAGGATAAACGATTATTGATTGCATATTATAGGTTTGTACTTATTTACAATTATTGATTCAATTCATTAATTTTTAATCAATGTAGCAATTTCCGTGGATAAACACCCTCAAAACCTCATATATTTTTTATTCAAAAATTAAATATCGTTTCTGGCCTAAAACTGTACATTTTCAAATTCAATTGCTATAGGTATTGTTTAAATATTTTCTCAAAAGTTTTTAAAGAAATGTTTAATTAGTGGAAAGATTTAAAAAATGGAATATATGTTGAATAATTTTATATCACCAAGCATATTAAAAATGTAGTAAATTATAAAATGGATACTGAATGAATTGACCATATTTTTAGAATAGAATTAACGTTTAGTAATTAATTACTATTAAATGCTGATTTATCAATATTTACATTAAAAGTATTTGGGTAAACCCGTTCAGGTAAATGTTGCTACTGTAGACAGTGCGATCAAATTATTGTTATTAGATGTACCAAATACTGCAGACGTATATTCTATATTTATAAATAATAGATTAATGTTTGAATAATATCAAATATGAGATTTATAAAAAATATAACAAGTCATGATTTATTTGATGATAATGATGATTTGATAATTTGACTAACGGAATTTTTGTTTACAATCAGACGGTCTAATGATTTGTAATTATTAAATTATAAATATTATATTTTTTTTTCTGCTACTTATGGTGTTTAGGTGATGATAATTTTCGCGTCCCGTTTTTCAATTATCATTTATTACCACCTAAAACAAAAAACAGCATTTAATAAAGTAGTAGATTTGTTACCCTCATCGACTGCAAACCCAATTCTACTAAATCAGTTAAGTAAAGTATTATGAGTATTATTGAAGTATTTCCCGCCTTAAATCTCGCTTTTATTTCCTCATCCATTTCGTTTTTTCTAGTTACCGTAGAACCTAAATACTTAAACCTATCTTCCTGTTCACACGTATTTCCTCCTATATCTATATCACTGAAATTGCTCGCGTTTCTACTGCTAACCATGTATTTAGTTTTATCTATATTTATTTCAAGACCTAGTTCCTTACTGAAGTTTATTAATGCGGTTGTATTCTTTGTCCTGATGCAATAATACCAAATCATCAGCATACCCAAGCACCGGTATTTTACAACCCAAAGTTTTGCATACCCTTTTCGGTATTCATCACACTTTTAATGACCCACTTTTTCGCACTATTTTATCGAAACGTTACACCAATACTAAAGTCAAAGACAAAATATAGCTACAATCTTACATAGTGTATGAAATTCCTTGTGAAGAGAACTGCGGGGAATCCAATTTTGTAACAGTATCTCAAAAGAAGGGTATATCATCAAAAACATACTTTTTTTTCTATAATAACTAAACCTAGCAAACCTTACCAAACTGCTCTCACCACACATTTCAGATTTAACATTTAAATTTGATATAGCAAAAATTATGCATAAAGGAAAGGAAATGTTCACTATAAAAAAAAATAAAAATCGGGCTATCAACAAATAATAATATGTACAAAATTATGATACTTTAACCCCATAAACACATAAGACATAATTAACTACACTAAATATGATTGACTAAGTACAAAACAAAAATTGCGAACTGGGGGCCTGTTAAAAAGAATGGTTATGTTTTGGAAAAAAAAACATATTTACCTTCCTCCATTTCACCGCTATTCAGTTCTGTTATAAACCTTGAGTTAATTGTTTAGTAGAACACATTATAAAAGACAAATGTAAGTGATATTTTAATTGTAATAGCTATTAATCTTAAATTATACTCTGTACATTGTAATTGTTTTAATAAAAAGTTGAAGAAATTCTTTGTTCCAAAAAACCTTTTTTTTTTTTTTATTGTAGAGCATGACTATACAAACAACTAAGTTTCGAAACGTCGCCTCGATATTGTTTTCTTATTGAGTGATCCTCAAGATATACAAAAAATATATTGTATCTTTGTATTGGATTTAAAATAGACAGCTCAGGTTTAAAACGTTATATGAATAAAATGTATATGGAGTTCTTGTTTTCTGAAATTAGTACATTGATGAATATTTGTCCCTCAGTAAGATAGTTAATACCATTAACTTCTAATTATAATCTTCTCTTATAGAACCCAGTTATCTCTACTCTGGTACCTCTTCTGGAGGAGAACAAGAGGAATTATCGAGGAATGACGGATCGCTGGGAATTTCCTGGCTGCCTGTTCTCGGAAGTGGAGCCCCGTTAATTGCAGGGGGCTCGTATAGAGGGCCTCGGGTGTCGACCTAGTTAGCTCCAATAAGCTTTGTATTCGGGAGGGGAGGGTCAAGAACTCCTTTATCCGTATGTCTTCATCCGTATTACGTTTCGCTGAGGTGTTCCGGTATAGGGCAATCCAATTCGATATTTATCGATACAGAATCGAAAGCAGTATCGATGCCCATTTGATATCAGATGACCGGCATCTTCTAGATTAAATGATTTTAATATAATAGAAGAAAGACTCCGAGAACATGGCAAAAGAAGTTGCTGATAGTTCGTTGTGACCTACACTATTGCCTTCCTTGTTCGTTTATGCGTCGTTTTATACGATTGGTTTTTAGTTTGAAAACTTTTTTAAATGTTAAATTAAGTATAGGGATTACTACAGATAAAATACTTTCAAAAGTTTAGTATGAACCAATTTTATGTAGGTTGAGCGAAAAACAAAATTGTGAGGTATAGAAACTAGTGGGTGGCATGCACCGTTTTCCTTTAAAAAAAAACTGAAGCCTGAAAAGAGTTAGATTAACCAAATAAATGTTTATATCCGAACCAGCTACTTGTTTTTTGTTCTTTTAAAGCTTTCCAACAAAAAGACATAGTCAATTTGAGGTGGCTTAAACAATAGATACTGTTCGTTTCTTTGTGATTTCCCTGGTGGAGTCGAGATTTTCTCAGTACGGCACCGGAACACTTGGTTGGTCAGTCTGTGCTTCAGCTGCCTCCTGGATGATTTGTAACCTCTAGAGCGGCTATAAATTGAACTGGAATCGGATATTGGACAGGAAGAGAGGATGGACGGTTTTCATTAGCCGCTTCAGTCAGTCACCTGTCCTCATAGCGGGCGACCTTATCCAAGAGGTCAATGTACGAGTACCATCTAATCTATTCTTCCAAGGGTTCATTCTCTGTAATTGTCAGTGAACCAACACCCCTAAGTGAATTCGATTTAGTTCCTGTTTCTGGGGACTGTTGAAAATACAGTTTTGAATTCATCTTCTCCAGTCAATTTATGACTTATTTAGTGTCGCTCAATGAGTAGGACTAACCGCCGGACCTGAGTCTGAATCCGCCTGTGTCAGATAATTATTTATTCTGCTACCGTAGGCTTGAGTCGAACCTGCGAGATTGGAAGCCTTCTGGACCCCAGCTATTCCTTACAAAATGGGTACCCTTAATTGGAGAAAAATCTAGAGATTGAGCGTTATCATGTTCAGATCGCCTCCTTAAAGAGCTGTTGTTTTCAAGAAAGTATTTCCTAACTAAGTACTTCACTGACTATTCATTGAATGTTGTGGTACTAGTTTTTATTTTTTTTGGTTTATATATATTATCGATTGGAGAAGATGGTCGGGGGTGCGAACAACATGAATGAACAAAAAAAATTTCAGTCAGAGTTTCAGGTCTTCATCAGGGAGTCAAGCGAAGAGGTAGGCTAAAACCCAATATTCTCCAATCAGTAATCTACGGTCAACTATCTACACCTCATTATATATATTATCATTCGTTATAGAATAAATATATTATATACAATTTCACAAGGGCGTGTTTTTTTTAAAGCAAATTAGTAATAAACTTGCTTAAAAGCTATAGTTTTATAGGTAAAAATGGATCTTCATTATGTACAAAAATCGCAGGTTATAGGTAACATGATAGTCTGAACGAATTTTTCTTGAGCGTTCATTATCCGTGCACCGAACAGTTATTATTATTACGAGAATATCATTTTTTAAAGATGTTTCTTTGCAAAAATGTACTTCGCAGCTATATATCAAAAATGCATTTTAAAATTGGATTTTTTCTTGATTTGGTTGCGTTAGGGGAAAATGCTACATAGTGAAGTTGTAAAATTATATACGTAAACAATGATCGATGACAACGTATAAAATACACATAAAAATCTATTTCATGAAAAAAAATAATTAGAACTTTGATAAATCCCTCTAGGAGCATTTAAAGCTTTTTCCAAACCGTTTATTGAGAATACCTGTTTTTACATTTTCACGATTCCACATGTAACAATTTTGGCACAAAATTTTTTTAATCCTTTATTTGATCCCCGAAATAAGTTCCTACTACAATCGCAAACCTGTAGTTACATGTTCAAAAATACCCATAATTCACCGGTTTTAATTTTATACAGTTTTTTTTTTTGTGTGTGTGTGTATGTATAAAATTCTGTTGAGTGATTAAAAGTATCTTTATTTCAAAAAATACATTGTTTTTTGGCTTGCATTGTTTTGACAAATTTGTTGCCTATAAAACCGAAGAATAAAAATTTAACAAATATGGATACAGGCAAACTTTGATTATGAGTATTTTTTGCCAAGTATTGCTTAAGAAAATAGAAGAAATCCTGTACTTATATATTACATAAATTATAATTTTGGTTATCAATGTCCGAAACGTCAAACAAAATTACTGATATATTTTTGTAAATAAAGATACTTTAAAAAATATAATTAAAAAGGTCATTATTGAAGTTCAGTTTAGTTTAGAAAATGTATACATAATATGGGCCATATTTTTATAAATATTGTGTTTTTCTTTATCTTTACCTTCTTTGAAAAATTGGTAAGACTGAATAAATTAAAGTGTTATTTTTCAATCTCCACTTTTTAAATAGACCGTAAAACTAAAAATAACTTTGTTTACATCTTTTCCTTTATTGTATGGCTTTATATATTCTTTTTTTATTGCGTCACGGATATGCATTTATTTGCCATTGTTCAAAAATAGCACTATCACGTGAAGATATTTTTATTGCACTGTTGTCGAGTTATGGGATATTAAAGGTTTGCTTTAATTTGTCGAATATTGTTCCACTCCTGTTTAAATAATTATAATTAAGATAACATCCAATGAGAGGAAGGAATGGCGACTACCATTGATGTAAGAGACGGGAGTCCGTACGGCTAGACTAGACTCGAAGGGAGGCCTTCGAGGCTGAAGAAGAGGGTGAAGTGACATGATTGCATCTGGCAGGAAATTGAATGATAGCTCTTTAGTGGACGTTGGGGCAATTCCAGCCTGTCATATCCATAGATTAGTTTGCTCGGCTGGATTGATTGTCCAGGCATTTCTTAGCGGTTACCGCTCTTATTTTATGAGAATTATTAATAAAATCAGGATTCCAAGTATCAGACTATTTATTAGTATAAAAAAGGCCAGAATTTTGTCGAAATAAAATCATTCTTTATATATTCGAAGGTGTATCTGTGAAAAATGTAAATCTGTAATAAAACAAAGACATTGGGGATCATAATCAGACAGTGAAAATTGAGAAAAACACCATATCCACTAGAGTTTTTCCCTTGTGTAAATTCAGACATTAGGAATAAATATTAGAGAGCACATTTACACCATATTTGCACAGGTATATAAATTCAATATTAACCCAATGATAAATGGAAAAAAATTAAACATGAAGTCAAATAACATCCTAAACACATTCAGTTCTATGTACAATATATATACATACATATACACACACGTTCTGATTCCTCATTGTTTTAGGTGATAAAAACAGTTTTTTTATTGTTAATAAATTTTTTAATGCAAACGTCCGAGCGGTAGCCCGAAACGTAGGTAGGAGGATTGTTTCAAGACTGATCTAGTAGATTTAGGTTTAGGTAACTGGATAAACAGTACAATAAATTGTGTAATTTTTTTCTTTTTTTATTCTTTTATATATGTTTCTGTTTTTAATTTTTGAAAGATATTAATTGATTTTGTAATTTATTTCTGTGTACTAAGTAGACTTAGGTTTTAGTTTATTTGTCTTATTTCTGTATATACAATATGTTATTTTTAATTTTACGAAGAATGTAATAGTTCAAAAACTTAAGATGAAAAAGATACTGTTTTAAAGATGAGATTTTAAGCTAAAAAACCATGTTTTAAGCACATTAGTTTATTCTTGCTGCTAATATAATAAAAATTTACCTAAAGTTTTATGCTAAAATAAAAAAATTCTATTTTCAAACTATTTCTTAAGAAGGAATATTGTTAACAACTTACCTCTTTTGTGTTTGGGCTTGGTACCTACTTGTGGGTCAACCAGAATAAATACTATTCCTACTGAATGTACCTTTGCTTTTATAGCCTCTTGAAATTTTAAATCATTAATTTTTTTTAGCAATAATTTGTGAAAAACTATAATCACGAAAATGGATGGCCACTTATTCCTTGAGGCCATATAAATATATGTTTTATTTTAAATATATTTTTTTTCTATTTCTTGAGCCTGGTATTTATTTATTAAATAAATCATATGGTATCTTTGTTTAGTCTCAAGACTCTTTATTATATCAACAGTCCAACGTTTAGGCCAAATTGACCATCCTCAAGAACAATCTTAAATATAAATTCTCAGCTCACATCATAATTTAAAAATGTTTTGCAGGCTATTCTGACCAGGTCATTAATTATAAGTCAAAATCATCCTATTTTTTAAAAACTTCATTAATTTTTAAAACTTTTAATTCTCGATTCATTAACACTATCACTATCAAATAAACATGTGAACATATGAACAATGTTTATATCTTTATATGGCCTCAAGAAATAGGTGGTCATCTAGTTTCGTGATTATAGTTTTTAACAAATTATTGCACAAATAAACTTTAAATTATACTTGAAATTTAAAAACTAGAGTATATCCAAGCATTTAAAATATTATTTTTTTTTTTTAATTCAAATTCCACTTAATCACTTAAGAGTGTTGAGACTAAATAAGGATACTAATTGATTTATTTAATAGATATGTTTTATATTTTTAATGTCTGATAACAATTTATTCTTTTTTTATTATCATATTTTGTGGCGAAAACCTCATATAATTTTTTTTTCAGGTAATTACATTGAGATCGCCTTGAAATCATAGCACGGATACAATATCATGTGAGTACATTATCATACTTACATTATGAGACTGAAAAATTTATTATATGTTTGTGGTTGAACATTATTAGCATATAATAATATATTAGTCTTATTTTGGTTTACCTTTGTTTATATATTCGATTTATAATTGTGTAAATACCATGTGTGAGCACTGCCTGACGTATTTGTTTACCGAAACGATTTTTTATCTTTGTGTTTTCGTTGTTTTTTATCTTATGGGATTGATCGGTGTGATTCACAATAATCATTAAAAGATAAAAAATGAATATTTGTTACTCTCCAAAAAAAAGCTTTGAGTATTAAGCCCGCTGATCCTAATGACTGAGGCTTAGGTCGCTGAAATCAGTCCCTGATATATAATTTTTTTTTGCTATGACCTTTACCCATTATTTAATTTTAAGTTGTTATTTTTTTTTTATTAATTTCTATTTTATTTGTTTCCATATTGTCCTAATAATTTAATTATGAACTAACAATGTATTTTTACTTTGTTTGTATACAATACAATCTTATTATTTTCCTTTTCACGAATGAATACCCTTTTTTTATACTTCTTTATTCATTATGACATCCAACGAACGTTTCGGGCTCTTCGGTCCGTTATCAAGTTCTAAAATAAAAATATTGACAATCAATATTTTTAAAATGAACACACAGTAACAACTAACAAATTTTACATTGAATTTTTGTGAAAAATTACACATTTACTTAAAAACAATTTAATATTTAATTATATATGCATCCAGTTCACTAATTTATAAACATTCACAAGTCTAAAATGTTTTGAGATCAAGCCAAAATTTCTAGTTATTATTGTTATTAAAATTTAAAAAAAAAATGTTAAAATGCAATGTAAAATTTGCTGAATGTAATTGTATGTTACGTGAAGATATTTTTATTTTAGAATTTGATAATGGGCAGAAGAGCCCTAAACGTTGTTGAGATGACTTAGTGAAGTAAAAAAAAAAAGTATAAATTCCTGAAAATAAAATAATGAAGTTTAAAAAAAAAAAAAAAAAAAAAACCTTCGGGACTTTAGTAGTAGATGACTGATTATTTATATTTATTATTATACAATATCTTTATAAAATGGATTTTAAATTAATACAAATAAGTACAACTGACTCCTTTATTTTATAAAAAGCATTTGCTACAAATAAATGAGTTTTGGGTTATTCAGAAGAAACTCTCTCTGCTCTAAAATATGAATGATGAAGATTCCAACAATTACAGTGTGCCCTATTTAATATGTTTAAAATTCTAATACAAATTAGTTTTACTTTCAGAAAATCTGAAGAAAAGAAAATTAAAAGTATATTTTGTAATTATGGACTTACAACTTTTCTAATATAAACTATTTAATTTTGTTTACACGTGAATATGATAAGCAACAATTGGAGCTCATATTCGTATTGGTTCTGTAGTTTTTTAAGATGCTCGTCCTTTTTACGTATATTAAAATATATGTTTAAGATACACTTTTAATTATTGTGGAAAAAAATTAAAATCAAGTTCAACAATATATTCAGTTAAGGAGTATATGAAACGTATTCATCAAAACGTCTCCAGGCATTTAGAACGGAATTCTACCCTATAGACCCACTTGTAACGACCATCAAACTGTTTTGACAGTTGAATCATGAATGTCACTTATAAACGTGTAAGTTCTTTTAAAGTCGAACAAATCTATCATAATTCATAAATATGTTATTTTATAGGAAAATTCGTTGAAATCGATAAACAGAAGTGGGTTGTACTTTAACATCATATTTATCGAATTCTTTTTCCTTCATATCAACCATAAGTTTAAGTGGAGATAAAAGCTTTTCCTCTATTTTCAATTAAAAAAATATTAGAATTACTGTAGATTTTCCTGATTTATATTCAATCGTTATCTCCTCTTGAAGATGATTGAGCTATTAATACTCAGGAATACAATGAGATGAGATTTAGTTGTATCTAGAGCTCTTCGATAAGGTTAATATTCTATTGATAACATTCAGCTCCCTTTTGATAAAAAGAGAGGGGCTTGTCCATTGGCTTATATAGGCCATTCGATACGAATCCTTTTCGGGAATATTTAATTTTTTTTTTGTGGTGTCTTCCCCGAAAATACTGTATCAAAGTAGGAAAGTGGAGGTGCATTCTATATCTTATTATATATAGGAATCTCCTTGGAAGCGGTTTTGAGGATTTTGGAATGTTTGATGTATGGATATTTTATTGCATTCTAGCATCGCCAACGGCGCCAACTTTTGATAAAATAAATGAAATTCTGTGAGTAGGATTTTTTTCTTCGCATAACAATCTAATAAAAGTGATGTATTTCTGTTGAAATTTTATTATGTCCATGCGTTAATGGGGATTATTACTCCTCTTTGCGTACGTAAACATTTTATTTCTTTAACTTCCTTTCTTTTATTTATATTTATCATTGGACCATTTTTCCTTTTGAATAACTTTAACAATGGGCCGCTCGTAGCTCAGTGGTTAAGACACAGTCTTACCAATTGGCGGTGCCGGTTCGAATCCGGCCTGGGACGTTGACTTTTTTCATTGAGTGGCGGTCCCACAATATGAAAAGATTTGACCCCCAACCATGGTTAGGCAGTATAGGACTCCAATGGAAGTCTTGGCCGAAAAGGAAAAAAAAAAAAAAAAAACTTTAACAATAAAAAATCAATCTTTCATTTTATTGTGTTAATGTAATGTTATTGTATATTTTAAACAAGTTCATTTAGTTACGCTTTCGGACCGCCCATAGCTCAGTGGTTAAGACACAGTCTTACCAATTTGATGTCTATTGGCAGTACCGGTTCGAATCCGGCCTAGGACGTTGACTTTTTTCATTGAGTGGCGGTCCCACAAAATGAAGAACTTTGACCCCCAACCATGGTTAGGCTTAGCACTCCAATGGGAGAAAAAAAAAGTTACGCCTTCGGCTGTAACAAGACATAAGCGCTGTTTACAAAAAAAAAAATGCATTTCAAAATGGCTGTTTCTCTAATTATTGTATATAGCAGTCGGCTTTGAGGTCTCTTAGCAGCTACCAGCTTCCGTCATACGACACATTGCAAACTGTCTATAGCTTAGATTATCTACGGTCATACTTTGCCGTCATTGTCCATCTACGTCCACGGCCTTCTTCATTAACTGGTCAAACAAACAGACATTACTAACCTATTTATTATTTTTATGTATTTTATTTATGATTTTAATAATTATACATGAATTGTTTCTTTATGCAATAGTTTGATTTTTTAACAGAATTTCCTTCCTTTTCTTTATTTTTCAATCTTTCAAGTACATCTACCAATACAAGCAGAACCTGACATTTACAGCATTTCGAAAATTCCTTTAGACATTGGATTCCGTTCGCAACAACTCCGTTCCTATAGGCCGTAGCGGGATTTTAATCAAACCTAAAGGTGCTTCTACGCGTTTTCCAAACAATTGCTAGTTCGCGCATGAACAAGTTGGACTGAATTTTTTGGCCCAACCCGTTGAGTGTGGTATTTTTGGCTCAAATGAAAGGTGTGCTTTTGCTGCATCCATATGTTTTGTGTTCAGTTAGAATTGTTGAACAGATAAATTTATGTACTCTCTGAATTAATTAATGAATTTCCTTTAACTCAGGTTTAAGATGATATATTTTAAAATTTTAACGATTTAGTGTAGTAAAATGTTAAAGTTAATTAATTAGATTTGAAACAATATTCTTGTTAATTAACTTTAGCATTTGATTTTTGATTTAACATATAAAAAATATATGTTAAAAAAGACTTTAAATGTCCATGTGATAAAATTAATAAGTTTCTGATAAAAATTCTAAAACGAAGGTTGAACCTATAGGTTATGTAGTAACATTCCTTTGAGTTTTTATCTTCTATAACCCACTTGGCTTATGAAATCGTATGTAATTGCTGACAAAAGCCAAACGAACATACAAGCATGGGGATAATGATGGTTGTTGAATTACCAAGCGTTTGTCTTGGTTTTGTGGCATGTGGCAAAAGAGTTGATCCAGCATAAAAATTTCCTTAATAAATGGGCCATCTAATATAAAAAAGAATTTTCCAAATAAGACTGATATTTCCTAAAATAAGACGAGTCAGTTATCATGTTCATTAGTCCCAGAACCGAGGCGAAATATATTATCTTATTTGATAACATATTCTAGTTATACTAATAATAATAATAAGAAAAGCCTACCGAAGCCTAAATATTAAGATTCGGTACTGGTATCAATGTCTACATACATCTTTCCAGTTACGTCTTTGATTTGATGAAGGATATTTTGTGAGTACATGACTAATAGTTGTCATCAAATACGACGCTCAATACAACTAAACATAAATTAATTGCAAAATGATATATGCACAACATGACCGTTCGTAACCAAGCGAGTTATAACACCAACTTTAAGTGGCTCATGACTTTAGCGGCGTTGGTTCGAATCCGGTCCCACGAAATGAAAACTTGACTCCTCCCCCCATGGTTAGAATAGGGTGGTAACCTGTACATAACCCCCCTCTTCCACCCTCTCCCATATGTTAGAAATATACTAATAATATTATATGCCATATAATGTGTATAACTAAGTATAAATACCACATACAACTGTTATTCGTGGTTATGCACAACATCCTCTCTCAGAATTCGATAAATAAATATTACGCTACAACCTAGCAATAAGTACAACCCACTTCTGTTTCGACTCAGTTTCATTAATATTATTATTATTATTATAAATTACAATAACTTTGACCAATGCGAAATCTTCACATTTTAAGACAACTCCTTCCTTAGCTTTCAGTTTGTACCTGTCTGCTCACTCAAAGCGATAGCATTTCAAAGTAGCGCCTATCTAAACTGAATAAGGAATATATACAAATTATTTTAATAACACAGGTATAATATAATGAAATCACTACGTGGAAAAAAGAAAAACTACTTGAAGGTTTTTTGGTCAATGGAAATCACTTATTAACATGAATAAAAGTTATAAGTATCCAGTCAAACATTTCTTTGTGATTAGTTTGTTTCGAACACAAATGCAACTTTGGCAGGCAATATATTTATTAGTTTGATGTATATTTGAAGTCACTCGTATTCAAAGAGTACACTGTAGGTTGAAACAAAAAATAGAATTTTAGTTTTTGTCTTCCGTTGGTGTGCTATCACTTAATTTTAATTATTTGTTGGTGGGGAAACTGAAGTGTGTATTTATATGTTAAACTGAAAGGCTTACAAAACTCGCTTTTTAGGACAAAAAAAACTTGAATTTCGAAATATCTGCCGGCATGAGATAAATCTTATGTAAACAGATTCTAGTTTAAAACAGATTTAAACAGTTCACACTTTTTGCTCTCATGCGATGAGTGATTTTAATAGCACATATAATGCTAAGGAAGGATATTTTATGTGTGCATGACTAAACGTTGAATTCAAATAAGACACTTTGAAAAACGACTGAAATTGGAATTGGAAACAGTTTGAATCCTCTCCTCTCCGAAGCAGATACTTATAGCGCGTTGGTTGCTCAATGTACGGCATTTCACAATCTCAGAAGAGATCATAAAAAAAAAGGCAAACCTTCCCGGCTGCATCCGCTCAACTAAAACCCTAAGGAAGTGCCGGTCCTATATTACTTTTTAAATATTTTCTTCCATCCTTAGGTCACTGCTGATGTACGGCTGTGAAGTTTGGGGAGCGGCATCCCTCACGAAAAGGAAAAAACTACAATCTTTTCAAAATAAAGTCCTAAGAATCGCAGTTAATGCTCCTTGGTTCATAAGAAATTTTTAATTGCATCGCGAATTACAAATGGAGTCAATAGAGGATTATATCAAAAAGTTCCACTCCCAGTTGCTGACAGTTAAAGGAGCAGTGACCTACAACCTGGAAAACCCAACCTCAACCCGAAGACTGAAGCCCAGACTGCTGCAGGACATTCTTTTATAAATTTTTAATAAATATAAAATTAGTGCATAGTCACACTACCTCTATTTACTTATTATTATATTCATTCTATTTATTCATTATTATTATTAATATTTTTTTCTCTCTCTTCCCTTTTTCAAATTAACTTGTTTCTTTTTACTATTAGAAGACTATTGTTTGTTTTATTTAAGTGTACCAATATCATCATTTTTTGTTATTAATTTTACTTTCCTCTTTTATTAAGAAACATTATTCTTATCTATTTATTTTATTTTTTTTTTGTTTTAATAAGAACATTTTATATAGTTAGGGGTGTCATTTGTATGACTATACCCCCTCATAATCGACTGTTAAAAATATATATAATATAAGTTATATCAACCAAGTAAGGCCCACCAGGCCGATCTGGTATAAAAAAAAAAAATAATAATAATAAATAAATATTTTCTTAAAACGGGAAGAAGAAATTTTAAGATAGTTAAATCGAGCATTATTTAAAAAGCGCCTGAAATTGGAAAACGTAAAACCGCCCTCAATAAGACACTTAAAGCGAGTAGGTTGGCCAATGTACGACATGTCACATTTTCATGACTCTTGGACTGTTTTACACGCCGTCAAACTTTTTGAAATCGACAGTTCTTCCACTATTTGATTTGTTTTTCAGTTACCTATTTTGGTTTTTTTCTTTTATATTTATCGCCTTCCCTGGATATATAAGTATAGATGAATATCTTATCGTAATATAATAAAAATACAGATAACATTATTTATTATCGTTTTGCATTAGTTAATTGGTTTTTGGACAGTTTTAGGCACAATGTAAGCATGGTATTTTAAATGGTAATGTAATTGCAGAAAGAAGAATTGGACCCAGTTGAAACAATTATCTCTATTTGACATGTTGCCCAAGATAAATTTCTAATCAGTCTCACATAAATAAACTGTTATCTCCTCTCCTGTTAATAAAAATGAAGAAAAAAAAAACTGAGAGTACAATCGTTCCGCGTAATATTTAAATATCTTGAGCAACTGTTCTTTGTTTGCTTACGTTGTGCAATTAATTTAACTCAAGTGCTACGTGGATATATCATTGAGAAATTTAGTTAGCTCGTGCTGCAGATGAAAATGGTGTGGCAAGGGGGGAAGATATAGCTGTATTTCGCAATTGAATTTCAAGTGCGCACGTTTTTAAGGCTTTTATTAGAAACATACGTGGCTCATATCTCAAGAAAGTCCTTCTTCAGAGATTGATAGTTTGAAATCATTTTTGTCCGATAGCCAATATTTATGATTGATTAATTTTTAATCACTTATAATACTTTGTTTTTATAACAGCCATAAAAGGAAACCGTCACAGTTGTATCTTTAACACTTCATATTTCAAAATTAGCCGTTAATGTGCGTTTCATTATTCCTCAGATGCCCCTCTGTTATAATTGCTTAAAATAAAACGAACTTGTTTGTTCAAAAATATTTTTAAAAACTCGAAAATACTTCCAAAATCCAACCTTATTTTATCATAAAAGTTTTCTCACTAATTTCTTCTATTTTTTCTTTTAAATAATCTTTCAATATTATTAGATTTTAATAGTAATAAGCCGATCATAACATCAGCAATCGCTGTAAAGTGATGCTCGTCCAAACTCTTGCAAATTATTCTTGACGTAAACTTCCCACCACCGTTGCCGTCTGTAGCTGTAAGAGTTGAGACTTATGTCAATTTCAACCTCTGAACTGCCGCGGCGCTGGTTCGAATCCGGCCTGAGTGGTCGATTTTGTTTCTGTTGTGGTCCTACGAAATGAAAACTTGACCCCACACCATGTTCAGACCTTATACCCTTATCATTTTCACCATTTCATGCTATCACCTTAATGTAGTTGTCGCAATTCGGCGTTGTTTAGTCTGCTGAATTCTCATTAACTGTTTTTTGTTTTGTTTTTTTAGAAATAGTAGGCCTCTCCACAGCTTCACTCGTTGAGGAGAAATATTTTTAGCTCGATAATAATATTAATATAATAATCTGTGATTGGGTTATCATGAGAACCTGTTGAGAATGCTTTGGAAATCCGAAATTTCTTGTATTTTTATAATACTGTTCCGATTTAATTTTTTTTTTTCTTTCTCACTACCGAAGGTCGAACATTGAATTTTTCACTGTTACTTTATGTTTTAGGCATTAAGAAACAAATTTGGTTCCTTCTTTGTTGTTGAATTTTTGTTAATGCGTAATCTATCGAATTCTGATAAAATTTTAAGTGATTGTGCTGGATGGCAAATAGTCCCATCTCGATTTGCTTACGCAAGATGATACATATTTTTCTTGGTACAACTATATGGGGGGGGGGGGAATTGGGAATTAGTGGTTTCATGGACTTTTTTTTTTTGGCTTACATGTTTCAAGCGTGTCAACTTTAAAAGTTTTAATTTATTCCCAAACAATAAATCAAATTTATAAAATTTAGTATTGAACCTTAAAATATGGGCTCCTTTTTACCTACTTACCCGGCAGAAAGTTCGACACAGCTATACTGACCTATATATTTGGCAGCCTTTTTTTTTATTTTTAGATAATTTAATTACCTAAATGCAAACAATGCTAAGTCACGTATGTTAGTCATGGTTGTTATTTAGTCACGTATATAAAATTAAAATTAAATAGAGATTCTGTGATTGACGTTTAAAAAACAACTTTTTATCACAGTCCTCTGACAGTTTTATCGTTTCTATCTCAATTTAGTCACATTTTTTTCAATTTTATCTCATTTTCAAAAACATTTCTTTATGAACGTTTTATTTATTTGTTTAATATAACTACAAAATGTGTCTAAAGGAAAAGCTAGTTAAAAATTAGTACAAGCACTTGAGGGAATATTAAATAAAAGTTCGAAATGATGGCTGTTTGACCAGATAGCAGTCTGAAGTTATAACCTCTACCTCTTAGATCCGCCCACAGGGTTCTCCCCAAGCCCCTTACAGTAATATATCTTTAAGTAACGTATATTAATGATGTGAGTTTGTGCCAGATTTTGATTTTTTTTTTTTTTTTTTTTTTTGTATGTACCAATATATTCGAATAATTTTAGACCAGACAAATATATTTTGGAACAAAAAAAAAATTAGGGGTTTGAATTGGTGGGAGAAATTAGCGTTAGCGACAGGCCAATATCATAGAAGTTGGGGGATCGAAAAATTATGTACCAAAATCATGATCTTCAAATGTTTTTTCGCAATCTTTAATACTGAATCTACACATTTGACCCTTGCCAAACAACTAAGATTTTTACAAATGCTTGTGAACAAACTCGGTGTTCACACGCTTGCTCTGGCTTTTCCATCCAATTTACTTTATTTTCATTATTAAAAAAAGAACAAAATAAATATAGGCTAAATGAAAGGAAATACAAATATCAGCAAATTAGTTGCTAGATGATAAATGGTATCTATTTAACTTGTAAATCCAACTTTCATTATATATTTTTGATTAAATACTTATTAATTTAATTACCCAAACATATAGAGTCATTATAAACTTTATTCGTACAGTGATAAATAAAAAAAAAACTGTTAAAGTTATTTAACCAGATTTAAAATAAAGTATTTACACCGAATCGATAGAATTTTAAAATTTATACTCTAACAGAACAAACCTGTGAATGCAGCTGAAGCACCCGTTGATTTGTGCCCTAAAACCAATACGGGTTATCACATACTTAAGCCAAATTATACCACCAATCCAAATGATCTATCTACACACTTGTGCATTGCGTGAATTTGCCTAATTTTGTCAATAGTATAGAGCCACCTTAAATATTTTCGCATATCTAAAGCCTTTCCAGATTGACTTTGAGGGTTGAAAATTTATAAATAAATAAATTTAGTGCTAGAGAGTGCCTTTTGGTGTTCTTAACTTTTCTATCCTTTTGAAATAACCAAAGTAATTTTTTATCACTATTTCTTATGCGGTATTTATAATTTTGTTATGAAAGAAGATGGTTATAAATAGTGCCCTACGTTGAAGAACTTAGCGATTGTAAATTTATATTTTATTTTGATTTAATTCTGCGTGAATATTGATAAATGAATTATGAATTTATAACTAATTGTAAATATAATAATCACAAAAATATATATACATTTAATATATAAAAATTAATATTTGTTTGTTAGTATGTTATGCACTGCCATACCATTCATCCAATTGTGATGGGGATTTTTGCTAAATGTTGAGGATTTTCCCGGATGGTTATAGGCCATTCCCATTTCTCCAGTAAAAAAAACAAATTAAGTTATTAATAAAATAAAGTATTTTCGACACGTAGCTCAGAAAGTGTACATTTTATTCATGGTTATTAGATGCCAAAGGATTTGTCTCATTCTGAAGAATACTAAAAAAATATTACCAATTATATTAAATGATTTTTTATTTACTCGAAATAAAAAAAAAGAAAACATAATAAAGATTGAATTAAAGTATGTCAATAATTTTTTTTTTTTAGGAATAAGCAAATATATTAGCGTCGCCTGATACCCTTAAATACTATTTTTCAAATAAATAAAAAAAATAAAAATTGTTCACCTTGATTTATTTCGAGAATTTTTTTTTTCTACCGGTGACCATAACTTCTCTGCATTTTATTTAATTTCTACGTCAATACAACCGTGAAAAGCTGAATATCTGCTCTTCTAACCTACATTACCACCATTTCGATTTAATGCCGTTATAAGTGCGAAATATTTGTTTTATATCTCATGCTCTAATTTGTTTAATTAGATCCCATGTGTGCCCTTCGGTTCAGTTAATACAGCCCTGTACCACTCCCAAGTTTGGTGTAGATTGGTTGAGTCGCGTTGAAGTTATTTCTATTTTTTTTTATCATATATTTTTATTATCTAATATTATTTACCGCTATAAACTAAATAGATTTAAAAATCAATTAATTAAATCTTTAATCCAATGTGTAAATAACTAAATATATTAATTTATATCTAACTTTCAATTATTCTATCTAAATCCCTAAATCTAGCGATTGCAAAAAGCATAGGTATAAATATATAAATATGTTTCTTGTGAAGCAAAATAGTATTGAGTTGAGTAAGGTCCTAGTTTTGTATTGAGCAAGACTTGAGTTCTCCGTGAGTGCAATGCCCTATATACCACTACAACTACCCGTCTCTACTATTCTTGTTATTTATCCCGGCAGGAGTGTCCTACTTTTTATGTCCCCTAAGAGGTGTCTCGTAAGCATTTATCTCATCGTAGACGATTTGTACTATTTTTGTTTATATATAATTGGATGTGATGATGAAAAAAATCTTCAAGATAATATCCAATGCAATTTGGAATTTAAATTGTAAATTATAGCTCCAGCAGGGGCTGAAGAATCCAAATTTCGTAAAAGATCAAAGATCTTGTTTCTTCGGCTTATGATTTTCGCAGGCATCCAGGAGGCGTAAGTGCTCAAAAGAGAAAAAAAAAGATATCACGCTAGGAGTGTACAGGGGCCTGTTTATGAAAGCCAATAGTATTAGACCATAAATACAAGTACACAAACTATAAAGTACAAGCACTAATACATTTTAGTTCATGATAGAGACGACTATTAGCGATATTACATGAGTTTAAGAGTATAAACTTATCTGGCGGAATTGTATAAGTCAGTTAAATCGCACCAAATTCAAAGTACAAGACCATCAGTTGGTAGCAGAACTTCATTCTCACAGCCCTGACGAAGCCCTCCAAAATGGAACGAAACGTTGGTTTACAATAAATAGTCCACTTTTACTATTTTGATACCTTTATTGACCGCCACCCTGGACTATCCTCCTAAATTATACAAGATTAATCGTATTAGTTTGTACTTTATTATGAAATAGTACACTGGTGAGAGAAATGCTCAGTCTTACCATTGACAGGAGGCCTGAACAAAACTGAATTAATTTAGGAGGGGAGATAAAAAATGGAGTAACAATTAACAAGCACAAACGTTTACGGAAGTTAGACAAAAGTATATTCAAAACAAATGAAATACAAGGAAAATATAGAAGTTTATTCCTCAATATGAGTAAAATGCTCAAGACTACACCTCTCCCGGGTTAACCATTAGTGTTGGAAAAAAAATCCAATATTATATCTATGGCCTTATCAAATTATTGCAAATTACGCAGTATATTTCTATTTGCACACTTCACCGATCGTCTCACCGCCTATAAGTAGGTTATGTTGCGAGGGTGATGTCATAAATTCTAGAAAAGGGACAATAAAACACTGAAAACCGTTTATCCAAAGAACGAACAAACAAACTGTTTTTTGACACAATTAGTTGTTCTAAATTCCTTTTGCATTTGTCTATCGGTTGGAATTCGAAGAATCTCATAGTGTTTCAATGGCTTACGATCAGTAAAGTCTTAAGATACAAAGATTTTTATTCATTTATCATTGAAATATTTACTAAAATTAGATATTTTGTAATGTTGTAATTAATTATTTAATTTTTAGAGAAATTCGTCACGATATTTATGCAAATCACAAAAAATAGCCAATTGCATCGGGAATTGTTAATGGAGTCAATAGATGATTATATAAAAAAAAAAAAAAAAGGTTGATGAAGTTCCACTCCCAGTTATGGACCGGTAAAGGAGTAGTAGTAATCTACAACTTGCAGAACCCTATTTCAGGCCCAGGCTGCTGCAGGACATCCTATTATTAATTCTATAGTTATCAATTCTATTATAGATATAACTTCTATGTTATTTATTTTGTTTTTCCTTCCTTTTTTCAAATTAATATTTTTTTTTCTATCATTAGGGGGCAATTACTTGTTTATTAGGTCTGCGAATGTCGTTATTAACTTAACTTATCGCTCTTCTTAGGAATTATTATTTTTATCTATTTATTTTATCTTTTTTTTTTTTTTATATATATAACGTTGTATCCAGTTAAGTGTGTCTTTTGAACGAGACTATACCCCCCTCTCTTATAAACAATTGTTAACAAAAAAAAATGTCACTATTATATTAACTATAAGGTCCACAAGGCCGATCTGGTATTAAAGTTAAATTTAAAAAAAATTTTTTATCTCGGAAGCTCTTTTATTTTATTGTTGTTAATGATTGAAATAAGTTCTTTTATTATGCCCTAATAAAAACTCTGTAAATTAATACACAATGTTTTATTATTTGGATTAATTCTTTAGTTTATTATTAAATAACAAATAATAAAATATTTATGTGTTTACTCACAAGACTTTTTTAATCGGTTTAGGTGCAAACTTCAATACTAACATTTCTGTATATTCGCTGTCGCTTGGTCTTATTAAAATTTATTGTAACAGCAACCTATATAGTTTTTATTTTAATAAATCTGTGGTTATTAAATTTAAAAGTATGATCTGCTTGTAAATATCCCTTTTTGGTTGTATGTCCTGAAGACCTGAGAATCAATTGTCCAAATGAGTCTAAAAAAGTTCTGGAAACTGAATCTCCATTTCGGAAACCTGACTTAATGTTCTTTTTTTAATATGCATCTTCAAATGGATGTTTTTAATAAGTAATATTTTATTAGAAATAGCATAAAGATTAATATGTTTTCTAAAAGTGAACTTAAAGATACTTCTTAGAAGCATTTTTTTTTTAATATCCCTTGGAGTCGTCTGGAATAAAATGTTCGAATTTTATACTATAGCGGCCCACCAGGCAACTACTAAAAAGCAGAGCAATAGTTTACCGAAGTTCAACTAGATATCCTCATCGTCCTCGTAATATTAAAGAATAATATTTTTGTTAAATAATAATATTAGTAGCACAATCTGTAAATATTTGTCTAAATATATTTAAATATATCGAATATATCTAAATAAAAATTGTATATTTTTTCTATCCTCATCCTACGAGATAACTAAGCACTTTCCATTTTCATTTCTCCTCACGCTCTTCTTTTATACGATCATTAAATCTGTATGAACATCCCTTGCCCAAGCCTAAGTAAAATCTAGTAAGTAAGCTCCAAACAAAGCAGAGGCAATACACAAACAATTTTGACAATATGATTGCTTCATTGTGATCATTTTTACATGAAGTTACGTCATCATTTTTCTAATTAACAAGAAATATTTATTTGTTTTATCTTTAATACTTTCTTCTTGTTTCTTTTTGATTAGTTATTTATTTCAATAGAAAAAGAAATGTATGAACTTGTTCTAAATGAGGTTTATCCGAGGGTGAATTCAATGTTGCGCTCACATTGCACCTCGGCACTTCAGGGTTCATAGGGGTTCAGTATCAGGAGTTGTGTAAATTTTAAGTAAACTAATATATTTATGTAGTTTATGTATTTATTTATTAAAGTAATTGATTATCCCCAAAACCAAGATATAAGCATGCTTATCCATGCCTTCTTGTCCTCGATGTTTCTCTAATTTTGGCGGCCAAAACAGTTACTTTTTCCCCAAAAATTTATTTCCAGGTTTGGTTTCTGTTGGACCTCAACTGTCAAAACACCTCCTGACAGTTCGTTCCAGTAGCCTACTCGGGTCTGATAAACATTTTTTTTTTCTTGCCACCCGGAGAATATACATTTTATTTCGAACTATCATTTTTTCAAATCGCATTTTGGTAAAATAAAATCACTATCAGTCCGTACAATCTTTACCTCATCTTTCTTTTCAATACATTAATATTTATTCTTTCAGTATGTCATTCATTTAATCCACATTTCTGGACAAGATAGTCGGTTCTGAAGTTCCTATATTTTACTCTTTTCTTATTTAAAAAAATGCAATAATAATGTATAAATAAATCAGTTTAGTTTAGCATCAATATTCATTTTTTATTTTTTGAAAACTCAATTGTTGCTTCTAGTCAGAATGGCTTGTATTTTCTTCCGTCTACCTAGATCCAGCCCGGAGGACCACAAAGTGCTAAGCAACAGGTCCAGTCCAGGAGGACCAAAAAGTTGGTGGGTTAGAATGCGCAGTACGGTGAGCGGCAGGAGCTAACCTTGAAGGCTATAATAGTGAGATGGTAATGAATGCTAATGGTTCTATATTTAGCACCTAGCTAGTAGGTACGATCTAGAAACCGACTGTCTCACTCTTCGCTATCAGAGATATATTTTACTATCTTGCCGTCAAGGCGTCGACTACATTATCCTTCTTCTATTTGGATTCAAGGCGATGTCTCCGTCTGTTATATTTATGTCTACCATCTCATTCGATAAAAATCTCAAGAACTCAACTAATAGCGTATGCTAGAGTCGCTTAAGGTTTAGAAGTAGAAAAAAAAAGATTCCGGGTAACTTTGTCCTCGGTGTGATGTCGATGCTGATTTATAACCTTGCGGTCATTGGTTCTGCAAATATTCGCCTTATATACTATACGTATTTATTTCTTCTTAATTACACTAATAGCTCGTATATTTTCACATTATAGTTTAATCATAAGGGCATTTCAAAAAATTATAATATCGTCTATATAGCAACTAGGAAAAATTTGAACACCAAAACACCATAAGACTATAGATTTTCTAACCTTTTCCAGCATACTTCACATCTAAATTACCATTGGAATGAGATTCATTTTATGTTGTATTTTCGTAAAAAATAAAAATAAATAGTGGCAAAAATTGCCTCAAACAATTGTTTTCGGTTTTTGACGATTCGAGGGTTGTACGAAAAATCGAGGGATAAAAATGTCAAGATTAAGACCGTTTTAAAATTCAGTTTCTTGAAAAATCCGTCCTCATAATAATTAACACCATAATGTTCGGATTCTGAAATCGGTTTTTAGTATACGGCATATTTCTCGTTTTTAATTATTTTATTGTGTAAAATGAATAATTGGACATGGAAATAAAAAAAATAAATATCTTCGCTGGCAATTGTTCAAGCCACTTACGTATGTGTTATTAATGAGTGAGTGGTTTTATAATTCTTAGGAAACCATAATAGGTTGTTATTCAAAGTAAATGAAATTACTATTCATATCTCTGAGTGGACTTGCTATGTATATATAAAATCATAGAGATAAATGAATGTGCTGATTTTATATTATATATATATGTATATAGTTTAGTTGACAGTCAAAATTGACATTATGTTGTTTTTGGAGAGTAGAATCTCATGAGCTTAGTGGTCATGGGAAGTTGATTGGTTTGAGTCATTCAGAACAGCTTTGAAAAAACTGGAAATAGTTTTCTTTTACTAATTTGATGCCTTTATTAACCGCCACTCGGACTATCTTCCTACATTTTACTTCATACGGTCAACTATCTTCTTCCAAAAAAATAATCAGTTTTAAAGTTGGCAGTGATAAAGTCCAATTTTTTTTAACAAGAATGCAGGAAAGCACATGTCCTTCAATCCGCTCTGTACTGTTGTTCAATCATAATCCTTCCTCATTCTGTAACGTGCGTTCTCATCGATAAAATGTCTCTGAAATATCCATCATGTTCGAATAAATAGAGGCAGAAGTCATATCATTAGATATGTCGGTAGAAATCACTTCAATCAAGTTCCCAAAAGGAGTAGTAATTTTTATATATTATTCACTAAAATAAATTAATTTCTAATTGTTCTGAGAAAATTTCATATGCATGTCCAAATATAAAAAAAATACACTACCCCTACGAAGACAAATGTTATGATCTACATTAAGCTAGCTTTAATGAGGTGCTTATAGTTAGCCGAAGATGATAAGATTGGTCGAGGGGTCCGGCCAGTAAAGATACACAAATAAACAAAACTTATTTATTTGTGGCGAAATTTCGACCTGAATTAATAATATATCGTACATAACAAGTAATTGATAAAATATAATATTATAGTGATAAGAATTGTACAATATGAATAATAATAATAATAAATTAAAAACAGACAGCGTTCAAGTAAATAGCGAAATGAACACAATGAAAGGAGCGGGGGGAAATGTAAATTATGAGTAATTTAATTAACATAATAAATTAGGTAAGTAATTAAGTTAATTAAAATTAAGGTAGCTTTAATATTAGTACTGACATGCATTTGTATATGTTTTATGAGATATATTTTTTCATAAATTAAATATTTTTAAGAACAACTAGAATACAACATTTTCTTAATTTATTTTGACAAGTATATTTCATCAATTTGATTAAATTAATTAAATATATATACAGTATATTTGTTCAATCAATCATAACTCTTATATAAATTTAATTTAAAATAATATAAACTTTCGGGGGAGTGGGGTGACATTTATTATTAGTTATAACTATAAAGCATTATTTTAAAAACTATTTGGAAATACCCTGAATATATTTCTCAAACAAAAAAAATAATCTATTTTCTGTAACTATAACATATAAAGAATTAAATACGTAATTTAAAATAATTAAATTTCTATTTTCATATAAAATATTTTAGAAATTTCATAAGATATAAAAGGCATCGGTAGGCTTTGTTGTATAGCATTAGGTGAATCCATTAGTAGCAGTGGCATTGCCAACTGTTGGAGGCCGCCATGGGCATTTATAGCTTGAATAAATAGTTTATACATTATAGTCCCATTTCTTGGAGTAATATTATACTCCACCTTCTGAAGGTAATACATAAATCAGCCAATCTTTTAACACTTATATCTCAACATCTCCAACGGCGAGTAAAAATACTAATTTAAGTGGACAAATTAATATTATATTATTAAAGATGTGTTTAGAGTTGATAAGGAATAATTTTTAAAAAATCTACGATGTGATTTAATGTATATTATCTTGTTCGAAACTGGTAGTTAAAAAGTATCCAAATTGTCTCAACCTTCTTTATTAAAACTAATTCTATCGGCCGATCAGGCCATCACAAATCATCAATTTTCTAAAAATCTTCATGTAAATTATCTTTTATTTTGTTTATTTAAAAGAAAAAAAAAACAGTTCTCATTAGCAGTAATATAAATTGTATTAATACAAAATATTAAAGAATTTTATGAATAACTAAAGAAGAAAAATTAGATTCGAAAATGAAATCGTAGACCGCTCGATCTTTCCCAATCGTCCCATTTAACTGTCGTATGTTTAGCAGGAACAAAATTTATGATTTTGTGTTCTCATTTCGAGAAAACCTAAAATACGAACTTTAATATAATAGCAACAGTAAAACATTTGTTCATAATTTTCGCCTTCCATGGTCATTAAAAGTTTTTTTTCGAAAATCAAAAAAAATTCTAACCGAGGCAACCAATCTACACCATACTTTGTGTCTTATGTAAGGTGGCAAGTGAAAGTTGTGTGATGGGCATACATCATATTTTCTTTGTTAATGGATACATATTCAGTTCTTGGAGTTAACGTGACTTTTAACTGGTGCCTACCTCATGGTATTAGGTATATATTTTACTCATTTTAAATTAAAATACATATTAGAATATATAAATACAATACAATATATTTTACTACGCCTGTGATAATTGTTTTATTTTACTTATTTTCCTCATGCATTATTAACATCCTTTTATTTGTATATAAGTGTTCGTTTGTTATTTATGATCAAGTTTTTACTGGAACTGTGTCTATATATATGTGTACCCGAGATGTATATTACAAAAAAGTAGATGTCTACACTGACCTCGTGACAGTGAGTCTGGAAAGTTACTGAGTCCGCTCTCTATATGACTCACAACTGTTGATGGTCCATATCTAATCTTCTTTCTCTTTCTCTTGAATTCTATTTATCAATCAGTATTCTTTTTATTTCAAGCATTACTTCGTTATAAAATATTTTATTTATTAAAAATAATTCGAATAAAATTAATATTTTATTAATTAAAATATGTTGATAAAATCTAGTAAAGAAGTAGTTCTCCAAATAAATATGAAAAAAGAAATTAATTGTTTCCAGTACAAACGGAAACAATATTAATGATACAAATATTGGAGAAATGCCGAGTATAGGATAGGAGGAAAATAAATACTTGAACAGGTTTTGATATTTCGGTTTTACAGTACTAATTAAGTATAAAAACTAATTTGATGAGGAAATAGAAACGAGGTTAAAGGCTGCTTATTTTTTTAGTTCCAGCCTTCTGTCTTATCTGACTTTATAAATAGACGATTATAGCTAGTTGGTTGGTCGATGTACGACATGTTACAATCTCACAAGAGGAGTTCATAACACAAAAAAAGACACTCCTTCCTCACCGTACCCACCCCGCTTAGACACCCTGGGAGCGACGGTTATATCTATTTTTTTAAATATTTCCTTAAAACGGGATAGGAGAATTTAAAATAGTTTAATCCAGTAATAACCGGATAGTTTAATCCGTTATTCAATTTCAGGCGGTTTTTTAAATATTACTCGATTAAACTATCTTAAGTCACTTCTTCCCATTTTAAGCCAATAATTCAAAAGTGATACAGGACCGTCGCTCCCTGGGGGTCTTACCGGGGCGGGTCCGGTGGGGAAGGATTGTCTTTTGTTGTGTTATGATCTCCTCATGTGAGATTTTGACATGTCGTACATCGACCAACCTACTCGCTTTAATTGTCTGTTCGAGAAGTAAGATAAGTAAGACGCGAGTGGATGGTTCCACGCCGTTTTTCAATTTCAGGCGCTTTCTAAATATTTATCGATGCTTTACCTTTTTCTGACCAGTAACGCCTTCAGTTCACTGACAGAAAATGGACTAATTTACTTTTTTGTAAAAGTTCATTGAAAACAGTTAGAATTTAAAAAAAGTATTATTCTTCCCACTGTTCTTTATGGGTGCAAAATGTGGCCTCTTACTCTTAGGGAAGAACAGCGCCTGACGGTTTTTGAAAATAAAGTAAAGGTAAAATCTTCGGATGAATTAACCACAGAATTTCGAACGCTACACAACGAACGAATCCCTAAAATGTTAATAAACACTGAACCGACGGGTAAACGTTCGATAGACAGACCGAAACGTATGTGGTAGGATTACATCAAGACAGTTTTAGTAGATTTGGGTTTCGAGTGTGTCACTAGACGGATGTATGTAGAGAGTTATTGATGGTATCGTCATCGAACCCTAAGTCTTTATTATTTGGTAATATACAACATTATCCATCCAGTGGAATTATTTAGAAAAGAGCACAAATGAAAAAAAAAAATTATATACTTATGATATCACGCTCTACATTAATTCCCTTACAGCAACCTACTCCGAGGATACAGGCATTCTTAATCTACATTTGTTATGTGATCAAATAAATAATAAAGATGATATACAATTTTACCTCTAAGAGTATGCACAACATCTACCTTAAATTCTTTGTGGTTTGGCTTCCAAAGCGGACCGCAGCGATAGTAGTGATATGGAAAAGAAGCGGATTGAAGAGGCGTGCCAAATTCCTCGATAATGGAGATGGGACCATCTGACCTAGAATGTCCTTCCCCTGCCAGGCAGATATTCTCGTGCACATCCTGTTTGTGTTTGTGTTGTCGCCATTTGTTTCCTTCCTATTTCATCGAGATTTAATGACCACGATTTAATATCTCTGCTAGGTATTTCTCTAGCGTTCACTTAGCCCCCAGGTCACTTAGATATATAATAGCATTGTTGGAATGCTGAGATTGCGGTTTTTGGTCGAATATATTGTCCTTACGGTACAATCTAGAATAATATTATGGGTTTGCGCACCTAGAATGGTTGCCTACATTATCATACTTAATTTAACATATTCCTTCCAACTATTCCAATTATTCTACGTTCAGTGCAATAATAGGACGTATAATCATTGTGATTTGTTTTGTTTTTGAGGAATGTCCTTTAAGAATAGGTTTAGCTGTATAATAATAACAAAGGCCTAGCGAACCCTAAGGTTCGATGTCAACCTCCGATTGCTGTCTCCATACATTTGTCCAGTGATACCCGTCCAGACCCAAATCTACAATACCAGTTTATTTGCGAATCTTAAATTAATCTTCATACCTACGCTTTGATCTACCCCTTGAACGTGCAGTCTCCGCAAGTCGGAGTTGTCTTGAGAGTAAGTTATATGGATGCCAACAAGCTGAACTTGTTTGAAGTCAGTCCATGTCCACACACTCTCTTCAGTGTGTACTTGAACCAGCGGTAACCTTTGTGAGAACAAGGGAAGACTTCCTTTAAATTTTATTCAATTCAAGTCTAATCGAGCACACTGCAAGTCTAAATTGCCGGTTTTTACTAGTTTACAAGTTTTTTGCTCAGTTTTACCAAGTTTTAAAGTTAACACACTGATTTTTGTTTAGCTCTAAAATATTTCTGATCAATTTAATTAATGTAATTTTTTCTTTTTATTTTATTTTTTTTTTTTTGTAACTTGGTCTAAGTTGAAAACATTTATTTACAACGAGAAGAGAAGACTTAAGTTAGTTGAATTGTACAACATTTAAAAAGTGGGTAAATCCACACCCTCTCTGCCCTTAGGTAGCCTCCATTATCTTACTTTTGCAACAGACACTTATAGCAAGTTTGTTGATCGATGTACGATATGTCACAAGAGATCAGAACACAAAAAATATTAGAAGGCAATCCAGCAGAGCGGTCCCTCCCCACTCCATAATAAACATAAGGGCGCTATGGACCCCCGCGGATCATTCCTAACTCCTTAAAATTTTATTTTTGCTTGTGGGAAATGAACCAATTCTTCTAAATTTGGAAGAAGACAGTTGACCGTATGAAGTAGATTGGAGGAAGATAGTCCGGGTGGAGGTCAATAAAGGTTTCAAAATAGTAACAAAACCCTATTTGTTGTTAACCAACGTTTCGCCCATCTTGCAGGGCTTCGTCGGGGCTGATAAAAGTAATGTTCTGATGCCAACTGAGAACTACTGAGAACAACTAAGAACTCTCAGTTGGCATCAGAACATTACTTTTATCAGCCCTGACGAAGCCCTGCAAAGTAGTTACTTGCAATAGTTTTTTGTTACTATTTTGAAACCTTTATTGACCGCAATCCGAACTATCTTACTACAATCCATTTTTCTAAAATTAATATCAAGGACCACAAACTATAAATGTATTTAAAAAATATTTTCGCCCATATAGGTTTGGGTTGAAATTTAAAATGTAGAAAAGTGGTGGAAAATATTAGTAAATTTTCAGCCTATATTATTAAGAATTATCTTTTTTTATTTTTTATTTTTTTGTTATACAATTACAACCCAAAGTTATTTAACAATGCAGTCATAGCGATGGCCTTGTTTTAGTGTTTGCTAAAATTACACAACCCAATCTTTTAGCATTTCAAATTTACAATAATTTATTTTTAGTTCTAGCTTATATAAAAGATAACAAGAAAGTGTACTCCTGATCCAGTTATGATATCATTTTAATTTTTTATTATTATAAATTATAATAATAATATAAGTTTGGTTTTAACACTTTAAAGACTTTTTATCACATTTGATAAATCAAACTTATATTATTATTATACTCATTAGAGCTCATATTTTAGAAAATTGACTCCATTTTAAATAATGCTTTGCGAAGGATTTTAGTGTTGTAGGTAGTTTAAGGATATTGTGTAGGGGTTCAAAATCTAGCCAGATTTCAAAATTCAGAAACTTTGCTAGCCCAACCGTGAAGAGTAATGTAAATAAAATAAATTAATTTTCGAATTTTTTAAGGGGAATACACCTTTTTCTAAACTAGAATAACGCACAATTTTTTCGTTACTTTAAAGAACCCAAAAATTGATTTTTATTTTTTTTTTGTAACATTCTGGAACAGCCGTTATTTCTTATTCCCTCTTACCATGGTTGGCAGAGTCATCAATTTTGACTCTTAACTTTGTATAGTTTTCATTAAAGTAAACAAAAATAGGAAATATTTATATCTTTTCTTTCTATTGGTCTCTTGGAATATGTAAATTATGGAGGAGTCATGCCTGCACTCAAAATATCTTTCTTTACTTTTCAAGCTATACGGTGAAACAATTTCATGCCATTTCAACCTTCAAGCTTCTTGCCTTGTTTTATTCCTAATCTATCCCACACATTTCTTATGGAATAATGGAAATCGAGGAAGTGAGTTGGAGTAATTCTTGGATCTTGCTATCAGGATGACACAAAAGAGCCGATACCCCAATCAGTGCGCTAGGGCCGTACTAATCTAGATGGCTGTTATTTCTGGCACTGTGCACAGAGCGATAGTGTTGGCTGTGGCTTCCGTGTGTGCTTTGCTTCCTCCCCGCCTCTCTTAGACTTTGGTCGAGTCTGCTCTTTCAGATTAGATTGATTGTCTTCTAATTATTTCAGAAAACCTTGCTTCAAATACCGAAATTATCTTTAATGCCTTAACTTAGATTTATTTTGTAGCCAGTTTATTTATCCTGTTCTCAGCTGTAACAGATACTTTCAATAGATAACTGTGACTGAAGGAAGTGCTGAGGAACAACCAATCTGGCCAATGGTTTTGACTGTGCCAACAGTCCTCGGTTGGGACTACCAAAAGTGCCTTATATATATATTTAACATACATATTACTTGTCGGTAACTATGGCTATGTATCACATTGACGCATTCAAATCCATCTTTTCCTACTTCTGAACATTAGGAGTTTATATTCGTATGGTTTTTCCGTTTTATAAATAATCTATAAATGGCATTTTATAATTAATTTTTCTGTTTAAAGTCAAATCAAAGGCCTATCTGTACATCCGGATTTGAACTTTTGGGCTCCACTAAACCTTCGAATTCTTCTAGTATCCAATCCTTGCAATCAGAAATCCTTAATACTCCTTACTTTTTCACAAATAAAATCATCCATAAAAGACTTAATGTTCCATATGTAACCGATTTAGCCCAAACCAGACTGATGTCTGATATCCTTTCATCCTGATGATTGATATCCTTTCATCATAAACTCCTTAACCCACTAGTTTCTAACTTTGCCTCCTCTTCCATCTCTGACAATCCTCCTAGCTGCCTAAAAGAAAGGCCTCAAAACCTTCTATTGTAGCAATATTATTAGAGTGCATCCAATAGGTATTTTCTCTAGATATCTGTATCGTACCATTGTACTCTAACATCACATTTACTGCATGTTTTTTTATGTGTTGTAAATTTCTATAATTACATTTAAAAAAATTCAAATTATTGTTTGATAATTTTAATTATACTTCCTATAATTAACTTTAAAATGATTATTTTCAAAATTGATTTTATTTTTTTTCGAAACTCTTAGCAAATAATCTACCCATCACATTGCTTAGTGGTTGATCCCTCATCCTGAACAGAAATGGCAACTACTTCACCTCGAAACTTTTCTAGGTTCTTATACGAATAAATTAAGTGAGCTACGTTCTTAATTCCTTTTTCTTTTCCATTTTTTTTTTTTTTATTTCTTTAACACCAGATCTTTATTCAGACCGGTCAATAGAAATGAAAACCGGTGAATTGTATGTACTGTTGCTTATGTTAATGACAAAACTTAAAATTTCCTGAAAGAATGATTTGAATTTTGTTATTGTGATTCTTTTTATCTTTAAGTGTATGAATAGGGCCTGTGAAGCATTTATTTTTTTCTCGTTAAGACTTCTGTGATTATATTTATTTTTTGTATGTAGTAAAGAAATTGAAACTATTTTTTTTTACTAAACCGATATCACTAATGACCATTGTAATTTATAAACTCGAGTATCACCAAACGATATGACGTATTGGAATACGTTTTTCTGAATCTTTATTTATCTTTCATACAACATACTAAAATCTAATATATCGATTAATATGTACCACGAAACTAAACTATGCAAATGTTATGTATTAAAACAAAAAAAAAAGTCATAAGAGAAGTAATAATGTTAATCTAATAAAATAGGAAATATAAGCATATAATAAATAATAGGGACAAATAATAATTCAAAAAATGAAGCTACATTTACTTCTTTCAATTCAATATTTACAAAAAAAAAAAAATAAAAGATGCCATCTATTGACCTAGGTGCCTATCATATTTTTTTAACGCAGGTTTACATATTAATTTCTTCAAATATTTTGTAAATAAATATTTCTAGTTAGCTAATTTCCATTGTTAGACAAAATGGTTTTGATTCACGTTTCAGCTTGGGCCTTCTAGTTATTGTATGATCGTTTGTTAATCATATAATACATGACATAAAGTCTGTTTTGATAATTAAACGAAACATAGTTGCTAAAATAACATGCATTAAATTTTAAACTCGTAACTGAGCAGTTACCTAATATTTCCTCACAAACTAATTAAATACCAAACTAATCTATATTTAAAACTATCAATTTATATGTTTTACAATTTAAAATTTATTATTAACAAGTAACTATTGAGTACAAAAAAGTAATTTATAAGATTATTGTAAATATATAAATTCTTAATTATCTCGTTATCGGAACTGTTGCATTACTAGAGCATTCTTATATTATCTTTTGATAAGATCAACCTAAAAATAACTTATAATTCTAAGTTCTTTTTGAAATTCTTCTCATAGAATGAGCTTTTTGATTTAATTAGTGCAACAATATAAACTGAAATAAACCAGAATTTTTAGTACGGTATTAAAACATATAGTGAATTATGAAATTTGTATTTGATTTTTGTTTTATTTTTATTTTATTGTTAGATATCTAATTGTAACTGAAACGCAATAAAATATCTTTTATAAGTGTTTTATCTTGATCTTTATTTGTACACATTCTTGAGAATGAAGGTTGTTATATTTTTAAAATATTTTTATTGAAAATCTATATCGCTCTAATGATTTTGGTGAAACTTGTTTGAAGTTTTCTACTTAAAGAATGTTATAAAAATAAAAAAATTTCATTTTTTCAATTTCATCTTAAAAAGTATACACTTTATGGTAAAATTTATTTGTAATTATTTTCTGTACCAAAAGAAAATTACTAATACCAAAGATATCGAATCGAACATAATAACATTATTTTTAAAACGTAAATGACATTGTTTCCCATGGAACTATTACATACTAATACATGGAAACTAATAACCTGTATTTTCAAACAGCCGATTATAGGGAGTAGGTTGGCCGATGTGCGACATGCCATAGTCCCACAAGAAAATATAACAGAAAAAAGCCATTCTTCCGGGTCGGACCCGCCCAACTAAGATCCCCAAGGAGCGGCAGTCCTATCAGTTTTCAAATATTTGCTCAAAACAGAAAGAAGAGACTTTAAGATAGTTAAATCAAAACAGACAAACGGCGTTTACATGTATAGTTCACTAGTTATTAGTTTTTAAAATAATTCAAAAACTATATATCTCTTGGAACATTGTACATTGAGTGAGGATCAGAAGTTCAGTAGGCTATTCGATCGTTTTCTTTTTTTCAAGTTTTAGTATAAAGTATATTTGTACTGGGTTCAAAGTGTAATCAAGTCTAAACGTATTCATCAAGTATGAATAGTTTTGTAATTGATTACATTAAACTCAAAAATTGTGAGTAAACTTCTAATTAATTACTTCTTGTACTTGAATATTATTTAATTGAAATTATTATTTCCATAATCAATTGTTATCGTCTTCAAAAGCAATTTACTTAAAACTTTTAAGTAAAAATCATATAGTTCTGAGTTAAAAGAGAAATCAAATGGTTATCAACTTCAATAAAAAATACCTTGATAAATAAAAAAGTATATTCAAAATACTAAGATGTTCTCAAATTACTAAATGACTTAGGTTTTACTTTTATTCAAAATAATATCTTATTGAATTTAAATAAGATATTATTTTGAATAAAAGTACTTTTATTCAAAATAATATCTTTTGTACGAAACTGGATTTAGTATGAATTTCATGTTTTTCTTAAGTACTAATTACTTTACATTTCTTAGAAAGGTTTTGAGTATAAGTATTGTGCTCTGTGATCAAGAATAACTGAAGTATGATTACAGGAAATTCATACTCAAACCAGATTGAATATGAGTATTTATAATACACAATCCAAAAAAGTGTTGAGTAAAAGTAATCCAATCGTACTCATCATTTATAATATTAATAACAACTTTATTTTCTTTTTTTTATTTGAATTTCTTGTTTAATCTCTGGTCTAGAAAAAGTAATTCCTTATCTAATATTAGTTCTGAATCCAAACCCTTCATGGGTTGTTGTTCTACAAGTTTAATTTTATATTTGTGATTATTTTAAATATTATATTTATAAATTTTCACTATTAGTTTTA